>NW_015667272.1:650653-652342 GCF_001515625.1 Sinocyclocheilus rhinocerous
CCTTAAAGGAACACTCCTCTATTTTTGAAAATAGGCTCATTTTTCATCTCCCCTAGAGTTAAACAGTTGAGTTTTACCGTTTTCGAATCCATTCAGCCGATCTCTGGGTCTGGCGGTAGCACTTTTAGCTTAGCTTAGCATAGATCATTGAATCTGATTAGACCGTTAGCATCTCGCTCAAAAATGACCAAAGAGTTTCTATATTTTTCCTATTTAAAACTTGACTCTAGTTACATCCTGTACTAAGACCGACGGAAAATGAAAAGTTGTGATTTTCTAGGCCGATATGGCTAGGAACTATACGATATGGCTAGTAAATATACGTGATATTACGCAGAGCCTGAAAATAGACTAACTTCCGCCAACATAACCAACGTGACCACCTGCTTGCACAGGGAGCGTGCTGGGGACTATTTTCAGGCGCTGCGTAATATCATTGCGCCTGCTGCACCCATAGTACGGCAGCAAAGTTCCTTGATTATTACGCCGGAATAAGAATATAGTTCCTAGCCAGATATCAAACGATATCCTGTCATCCAGATATCGAAACTCTTTGGTAAGTTTTGAGCGAGATGCTAACGGTCTAATCAGATTCAATGATCTATGCTAAGCTACAGCTAAAAGTGCTACCGCCAGACCCGGAGATCAGCTGAATGGATTAGAAAACGGTAAAACTCAACTGTTTAAAGGGAGTTGGAAAATGAGCCTATTTTCAAAAATAGTGGAGTGTTCCTTTAAAGCTTTTATACATGATAGATTTAAAGTATGCATTTAAGATCAAATACATTTTAGAATTCATATATTTTAGATTTTATTTACTGTAGAAAATCGTAACAACAGGGTTGACTATTCAAGACTGTCCCCTACTTGAAGGGTTCACATGCTGAAATGGTGATGATGTAATTATGATGTCAGTATGTTTTTTTTAAGGAATTGTACATCTTTTCCATAAAGAGGAGTTATGATGCTAACAAAATTGCCACATATTATTTGGCACAGACATATATATATGTATGTGCTGTCAAACGATTAATCGCAATTAATCACATCCAAAATAAAAGTTGTTGTTTACATAATATATGTGTGTACTGTATATATTTATTATGTATACATAAATACACACACATGCATGTATATATTTCAGAAAAATATGTTATGTTTATTTATTAAATATATTTATTTATAATATAAATTAAATTAATATAAATATTGACATGTAAATACATGTAAATATTTTCAAAATATATAGGCCTACGGTATGTGTGTGTATTTATATATACATAATAAATATACTCAGAACACACACATATATTATGCAAACAAAAACTTTTATTTTGGATGTGATTAATCGTTTGACAGCACTAATATATACACTGTAAAAAAAATTCCGTAAAAAATTTACGGTAAAAAAACGGCAGCTGTGGTTGCCGGAATTTTACCGTAAAATATACGATAGCAACGTTTTAGGTTTTACGGTTTTAACTAGGGCTGCACGATAAATCGCATGCAATGTTTAACGCACATCTTATCAGTAAAGCCGGTTCTGTAATCAGCGGTAAATCTCCATCACCTGCGGGCTTTCACATTGAGCAGCATTAACTACACAGAGCCGTTGTTCACTGACGAGCTGCGCAAAACCACGTTCATATTCGCGCGATTTTTTGCACAGCTCGTCAGTGAACAACGGCT
>NW_015667272.1:652370-665608 GCF_001515625.1 Sinocyclocheilus rhinocerous
TCACGGTCATTTTTTACAGTGTATATATATATATATATATATATATACTAAACTATATAAAAATGGTTATAATTGTACATGCTAATGAGGCATAGTAATTAATGAAATAATTATTTACACTTATGTTCATAAGGGAAACAAAAAGCCATCCTTTTCGTGAAATTACCCTAGTCTGACACAGATGACATGTTTTCATTCATCCATTAAGATATTAAGCATCTATTGCATCACTAACAGAACTGTGCAACTGTGTATTGATAAGGTTTCCTTTTTATCCAAAAAATATGATTGTGTACAGAGGCGTCGTGCCCATTCAAAGTGAGGGGGCAGATTTCTGAGCCAAGTGGATTTTGAATGCAGCATCCAAAAAACCAAAAATAGCCGAATAATATATTTTTTAAATATTTGATACAATCACACCAGCGTGATTAGATCGTTCAGTGCGTCATATCATCAGCTGCTAAATTCAAATCTGCGTTCGCTGGCTGGCGCTGAGCCAGACAGACGCGTTTGTACAGCGCTGCATTATAACCAATCACACACGATTCTGTTGAGCTTATGAATGCAATGACCAATCAGAGACGTTCAGATGAGTCATCGCTGAAACGAGGTGTTTTGTTCACTTGCTCGCTGACTGAATTATCCTGCGAATTCTCTCATCAGAAACAACAAAGTGCAGCTGTGCGTACGAATGTAAGTTAAAGGGGTCATATGATGCGATTTCATTTTTTCCTTTCTCTTTGGAGTGTTACAAGCTCTTGGTGCATAAAGAAGATCTGTAAAGTTGTAAAGACTAAAGTCTCAAATCCAAAGAGATATTCTTTATAAAAGTTAAGAGTTAGCCACACCTACCTAAAACGGCTCGTTCGAACACGCCCCCACATATCTACCACACTATGTGGGAAGATTTGCATAACACCGCCAAAAAGGCGGGGCATAGAGGAGAAACAATAATGTACAGTATGTTGAAAATAATGTGTTTTTTTTACTTTAAACCGCATAAACACATTTCATTACACCAAATACACAAAATAATGTTCTTTTTAGCAGCATCATATGACCCCTTTAAGATATTCATTTCACAGTGTAAACAGCTTCAGTGATTTTAAAGGGAGTTTTTGAGAGTGCCTGAACTCTAGCTAGACTGAATGAAAATGTTCTTTGATAATGTATGTTCTTTGCTCTCTGTTAAATGAAAGTGTTATAATTAGTAACTTATAATATTGTTATTAAATAAATTCACATTAAATACAAAGTCAGTCGTATTAAAAATATTTTATGGCATGACAGCCATATCTGCTACTTAAGTAAAAAGTCGGGTTTTTAGGCTATGTGTAGTTAATAGATTACACTATTAGTCTAGTTTGCCCATCACCATTTATTGATCAAATAACATAATCTATAAAGGTGCAAAACGCATTTACTTACACATTTTTGAGAATCGAGATATTTGCTGATATAGTTAACACGTTTGGAAATATTTCGAATAAAAATGAAAAAAATAAATAAAACATAAGCCTATATCAGTTATACAGTGCTATTGTGGCTGCTGTGTGTCACATTGTCATGTGGCATGACCCCCCCCCACCCCGTAGACTGTATAGTGCCCCCTCAAAAATCATGAGTGCATGACGCTCCTGATTGTGTAATAACATCAGATTCACCTGCACAGGTACACAGGAAAGGTGTGATTGACTTATTTTAGCAGCCTAATGATAAAAAGCTAAAATAATCCATTATTACTTATTTCGAAGACGATAACTGTAAGGCTAGTTTCGTATGAAAAACTAATCTTACTTACAAGTGGAATCGGTGATCTCCATGTCGAAAAGAATAGTTTTCTTGAGTAGCCTACTCCGTAACAGACTTCAGCAGTCCCTCACTGTAATGTACACCAGCATCTTGTGCAGCGCGCGTGTGGCCAACACTACACTTTTGACAGGGGCGCGTGCAGACCACTCCACATCTCTGCTCATCCGGGTCCTAGTGCTCGTCAGGTAGTAGAAGTTCCTAGTGGAAAACAACGTCATCCTGATGGTCTGTTTAACCTTCTGATGCGTAAATTATCATTTATACCAAAACAGTGTATTTGGTTAGAGTTACTCATCGGTCCACTGCAAGGGTGCAGTAAATAGGCCTACATGACGTATCAGCATTTGCATTTGAATTTATCCTGTCATTCAAAAAAATAAATAAATAAATAAAATTTTAAAAAAATATATATATATACAGTATATATGTATATAAAGAAGGTATAGTCCACACATCAGAGAGGCAGTCGAATCACACTTATGGGTCGAGGTCAAAGGTAATCATTCAAGATGGTTTTATTTAACACAGTTTATGATTAAACATCAACATGGTTTTTGATGTTAAAGTTTGGCACTCTCCAGAGGTAGAGGAATTACAAGGTCTTTATACAGTTATGAAATATCAAATCATGTAATTGGCACTAAATATACACGAGAAAAACTAATATTTTCATAAAAAGAAAAATGCAGCACAGATAGTGATATCTAGCCTATCTAATATTAGGCCTTTCTAATTTACAATAGTACAAAGTTTTGTAAAAAAAAAATGCTTTTTGCCTTTAATTCTTTTTTTTGTGATTGATCATAACCCAAAATGTGCCACATAACAAAATAATGGGGAATAATTTATATTTCATTCAAATTAAAGTTTCTGAATACAAGTTTATGGCATGGTTTTAATAGTCAATTAAAACTAAAACTACAACCACAAAACATGTTTGTTACTTACATTAAATAAAATAAACCAAACCTTAAACTTATTTTATTTTAAACAATTTGTTGTACTATAACTAAACCTAAAACTAAAATGAAAACTATATACTAATAATAGACATAAAAAATACAACTAATAAAAATAAATAAAATTAATAAAAATAAATGAGCTATTAAAATGTCAAAACATACAACAAAATGTCTAAAATGTTAACTAAAATTAAAATAAAACAGACTTAAAAATAAAACTTAGTTACAAAGAGTAGGCTAATACAAGCGATAGTAAGCTATAAAATAACACTGGTTTATGTTCTTTTATGCATTATTTTGGTACGTTTGCATGTTATAAAGCAGGTCGTTTAATCAAAGGGACTTTGGTTTAATAGCCATATAATTACTAAGCATTTTCTGCTCATCACGATTAGGCCTGCCACAACACTGAAATCAACAAATATGCTAAATAGATTGTGCTAATAATGTTTTAATGTTTTTTTAAAAAAAAATGACAATCTGAGAAATAAAATTAAAAACAAAAAAAATCTGGTCTTTCCAATCCACACCTTTCCAGTCTCTCCTTCAGTTAAGAAATTTTTTGGAACCCTGAAGAGCCCACCCCCTTCGCGGTCTTCTAAAATCTTATAGGTCAATTACCTGTCAGTCATCAGAAAACAGAACGCCTATTGGCTAGCTAGGCAAAAAAATTAGGTGCTTTATAAAATACGTCTCCCAAACTGCTGCACATATCATCGCATCGGGGGTGCGGGAAGCACAGGATTTCCTGGTTCTGTTGCTTAACTGGACACATCCAAGTTTTAGATTCGCAGAGGTACCTAAATAGATTGTGCTAATAATGTTTTAATGTTTTTTTTTTTAAAATGACAATCTGAGAAATAAAATAAAAAATAAAAAAAATCTGGTCTTTCCAATCCACACCTTTCCAGTCTCTCCTTCAGTTAAGAAATTTTTTGGAACCCTGAAGAGCCCACCCCCTTCGCGGTCTTCTAAAATCTTATAGGTCAATTACCTGTCAGTCATCAGAAAACAGAACGCCTATTGGCTAGCTAGGCAAAAAAATTAGGTGCTTTATAAAATACGTCTCCCAAACTGCTGCACATATCATCGCATCGGGGGTGCGGGAAGCACAGGATTTCCTGGTTCTGTTGCTTAACTGGACACATCCAAGTTTTAGATTCGCAGAGGTACCTAGCTCATTTTAACATCCATCGATTTAATGTCTTAATCAAAACCTTCTGATCTATACGTGCCCTAGACTACACCTTGCCGTAGTCAGTCTGAAGTAAGTCATCAAAGATGTCCGAAGCCACAGTGGCCGATACTCGTCGGTTAAACTCTAAACCGCAGGACCTGACGGACGCCTACGGCCCTCCCAGCAACTTTCTGGAAATCGACGTGTACGACCCCCAGACTATAGGAGTCGGCCGCAATCGCTTCACCACTTACGAAGTCCGGATGAAGGTAGGCTGGCCCAGTGAATGAATGTGATTGTGTGTTTGTGTCAGAGAGTCTGCGGCTCGGTTCGGCCTAGCTAACGTTAGCCTGCGCGCTAATGCTAACTAACACCTCACTCGACGTGAAAGAATCTTATCCCTCGGAAAGCTTCTAAAAACGGGACTTTATTGTATGAACTGTTAGGTTTTTGGTCTAAAATCGTTTTTCTATGTGAGCAAGTTGGGTTAGAGCAGTTTTGGCGGAGAGAGATTGAGCTAATTTAGCTGTTGTTGTTACTCTGTCAACCATCAACAACCTCTAGCCAGTTGCATCTAAGCCATTAAGATAAACATTTGGATGCGTTACTGTTCCAAATGCATCATTTTGTTGTTTTAATAATACCTGTCAATGTGTGTTAGATAAATTCGAGAACATTCTGCATCGTGTACTCAGCTAAGATATGTAACGTTAGACATTATTTAATAATCATGTGACTTATTCTGCTTTCTCCGGTGAAATCTAGACAAATCTTCCCATTTTTAAACTGAAGGAGTCGTGTGTTAGACGAAGATACAGCGACTTCGAGTGGCTGAAGAATGAGTTGGAAAGAGACAGCAAGGTATCACATCCTGGAGACCTTGCGGGAAACATCTTGTCATAAAATACTCGTATTGAACATATGGTTGTCTTTACATGTCCTTACAGAAGAATGTTTTACTTATTAAAAAACGGTTGGTTGTACGAAACACTGTAAAGCCTGACATCTGAACTAATAGTCAGAGAATGTGTATTTTTAGCAATAGGACAGCTTGTTCAACCTTTAGCTAAAATATATAAAAAATTAAAATGCGTTGTGTTTTGTTTTTTGTATCATATTTGATTCATCTGACTTTTTTGGCCTATGGTCTGATATAGTGAGAATATGGAGCTCAGACTAAAAGAGAAGAAAAAACACCTCAAACTGAGTAAAAATATGCAATTTAGTGCAGTTATTGGTATTTATATGGGGGGGGAAATAAGTTGAAGGTATCTATAGTAATTTATTTTATGTAAATCATTGAGATTTTTAAAACAATATAGCAGACGTACATGAAATGCATATAAATATCTGTTGTCAGTCTATAATATATCCCAATATGTCTTAGTAAGATTAAATTTAAATGCTTAGTTTTATGATAAAAGTTTTGTAGTTTTATTGTGGGGGGCGAAATATAATCACATGCAATGGAAAGATGATTGAGAGATTTACACAACCTTTTCTCAAAAGCCTGATGCAATTTTCATATTTACATTTATAGAATTATCCTAATAAACGTACTGAACAAGTATAATCTATCAGTGAAGTGACAGAAGGCTTGTAGTAGATTGTGCGCAACAGGCTTTTCAAGTTTTTATCATGTTGATCATTTAGAAGCCTTAGAAATTCATCTATCAAATATGATGCAGTATGCTTTATAGGGTTAAAATGTGTGAAAATATTTCCTAGATTGTTGTGCCTCCATTGCCTGGAAAGGCATTGAAGAGACAGCTTCCCTTCCGTGGAGATGAGGGCATTTTTGAGGAGTCCTTCATTGAGGAGAGACGAGCTGGGCTTGAACAGTTCATCAACAGGTTAGCCATCGAAATGATACCTGAGGGACACTTGTAAATTATAAATGAAGTGCAAGACAATCAAGCAAATGCTTAATGTTTGAGGGCCTGAAATGGTTACACAAATATATTGTGAATTGTGTTTTCAGATTTCTTGGATTGTTTCTCATATTCCTTTACAGAATTGCAGGTCATCCTTTGGCCCAGAACGAACGCTGTCTTCACATGTTCCTGCAGGAAGAAAGTATTGACCGGAACTACATTCCTGGAAAAGTACGGCAGTAGGGTTTTCCAAACTGGGACAAGGGAGGGTCTTCTTTCTTCGCTTGTCAGCTTCTATTCCCATTCATCTGCATACAAAGTGCAGAGTAATATTTATTTTTACACCGAGCAAAATCTAGATACCTGATGAACCGTGCAGGACTTGGTTTTATTTAACAGATCATGTTTTGTGCATGTGTCTTGAGAGTTTCTCTTTACACACACATTGTATTTCTTTATTATCTATACAGTGTACTTGTTAGTGTGTGTGTATATTATATAACTATACATTAAGCTGTAGCACTGTAAAGCAAAGAGGGTTGGCTCATATCTTTGTCCTCTCTGGCATCTGTTGAAAGAACATGTGCTTTTCGAGTTCAAGAGTTGAGATGTATTGTATGTCATTCCGAACAGCGCAAATACTTAAAACATTTAGGGCGCAATGAAGAGCTGGTTTTGCAGCAGATTAGAAAAATGGTCATAAATGTAAAGCATTACACTGTTTGACAAAGAAGCAAGCTG
Source organism: Sinocyclocheilus rhinocerous (assembly GCF_001515625.1). Lineage (NCBI taxonomy): Eukaryota > Metazoa > Chordata > Actinopteri > Cypriniformes > Cyprinidae > Sinocyclocheilus > Sinocyclocheilus rhinocerous. Next base: position 658,937 of record NW_015667272.1, read on the forward strand.
AAAAAATGTTCTGGGCTGTGTTTCAGGCATATATTTGGAAAATGTACTCGTTTTTGTAGTCATGTGACCATCGGCAAGACTGTAAAATTCTAGCCAGTATTCATAATCACAAACTCAACTTGTGTATAATGTTGCCTGTTGCTCCCTTAACTATTGAAGCTTGTTTCCTCCAAAATAAAAAAAGGTAATTGCAACTTTTTAATCACATAATTCAGATCTTTTTTCCCCCTGCAATTCTGAGTTTATATCATAATTCTGCCTTTTCTTGCGATTCTGAGAAAAAAGTCATAATTTTGAGAGATAAACTCAGAATTGCAGGATCTTAACTTACATTTCTGAGAAAAAAGGATTTGTGAGGGGAAAAAGTCTCAATTACCTTTTTTATTTGTAAACTCACAAAGTTGAAATTGTGAGATTTTGTTACATAAGTTACCTGTATTTATTTATTTATTTATTTTATTGCTGGCAGAAACAAGCTTCCATACATAACTGTCCAATACATAATTTGAATAAAATTTTAAAGTATCATCTTACAAAAATGATTAACGCACATATTGGATTATGAAGAGATTAGAACCTTTTAGTTCCAGTTTTATGTGAAAAGATATGGTTCTGAGATTATGTTGGAAGATTCATGCTAATCGGTGTTAGCAAACAAACAACTCTCAAAAATAAAGTATATATCATGCCCGTTTAGTATGAATTACCCAATAGGCATCGAGTAGTTGGAAGGTATGTTCTAAAAACTGATATTAGGGTTGAAGTGCTGTAATGTCCTTTTGTCAATTACTATGGAGTTTTCCAAAGTAATTAATAAACAAATGTACCTATTTTTGGTATGAAATAAGTGCGCAAGACCTGCGTTGTATGTGAGTCCAAGTTAAACTCTAGGAGTCGACCGTGCGAAAGATCCAAAAACAGCTCCTTAGGAGGACAAAACATGTGCCAACTATTTAAAGGTTGTCCTGCCAAAGTTCAGTCATTTTCCTCAGAATGACTCTATATTTATGTTATCTCCTGTGTTCATCGATTTGTGCCTGTGACGTTTGTCTGTAAATAAAGTAAAACAAAATAGAGCACCGGCTGAAGATTTTATAATATCAGAACTTTTTTCCTTATTCTGTTTATTCTCTCTTTCATTTTAGGTGTGAATGAAGTAAGTTTTGTTTTTTTACTCTCAGTATGTTGTAGCTGATGTGGGGAAACAATGTCTGCATGAATGCTAATAATTCAAATCAATTATATGGGGGGAAATGCCGTCTCATGGTCATACTTACAAAACTCATTTTAATGTTGTCTTACATGCTGTTGCTTTGCTAATTTTTATTTTGCATCTGCTTGTCATGTCCCTTACAGTCAACGTGTATTTGTAAAATTACTGCTGGCTGCATGTCCTGATTTGCATGCTTCATGTTGTATCTTCTTTTATTTTTAAGGAATAGTTCACCCAAAAATGGAAATTTGCTGAAAATGTTCTCTCCGTCCGGCCATCCAAGATGTAGATGAGTTTGTTTCTTCATCAGAACAGATTTGGAGAAATGTAGCATTACATCACTTGCTCACCAACGGATCCTCTGCAGTGAATGGGTGCCGTCAGAAGTCCAAACAGCTGATAAAAACATCACAATAATCCATAAGTAATCAACATGACTCCAGTCCATCAGTTAATGTCTTGTGAAGCAGAAAGCTGCATGTTTGTAAGAAACAAATGTAGCATGAGGACGTTCTTAACTTCAAACCGTTGCTTCCGGCTGAAGTTCTCTATGCATAATATTGCTTTCTCCAGTGAAAAGGTTGTCTTGTCTGAACCATGAGAGAAATATGCACATATCAAGCACTGTTCACAGCGCAAAATAGCTCTAAACAAATACGTCAGTAGATTTTGATGTGAGAGGACAACAGAGGATGGACTTTTTCACTGGATTAAGTGTCATGGATTATGGACTTGTGTTGGCCAGAAGCAATGATTTTAAGATAAAACACCTTAATGACGGATTATTTACTTACAAACTCACACACACTGCTTTTCACTTCACAAGATGTTCATTGATGGACTGGAGTCATGTGGATTACTTGTGGATCATTGTGCTGTTTTTATCAGCGGTTTGGACTCTCATTCTGACGGCACCCATTCACTGCAGAGGATTCTTTGGTGATCAAGTGATGCTAAATTTCTTCAAATCTGTTACAATTATGAAATAAACTCTTCTACATCTTGGGTGGCCTGTAGGTGAGTACATTTCAGCATTTCTCATTTTTTTATTTTTGGGTGAACTTGCTTAATGGAATAGTTAATTTCACACGATACTCAGATTGTTGTTATCACTATCCAATCAAGTTTTCCCCCCTAAACTAAAATGTAATAATGGAGACAGCATAGTTTGCCCTGAGTGCATTAGTACTGTGAAGATCTCTAACCGTTTTGTTTCATGTCTCCTGGCCTGTGATCCAAAGGTTTTGGTAAACCCCCCTCCCCGTCCTGGACCCATCTGCTCTACCAGCTCTTTTCTGCACATCAGTCAAAGCCTTTCACTGCTGCTGTCCATGATATTCTGTATATCTTTCTATTCTCTAATAGAACTACAACACCTGTTTCACCCTGAGGATGAACTCATCTTAATGCTGTATTTATACCTCATGCATTCTTTTTGTGGAAAGACACATTCTTTTTTGCTGATCTTTTAGCAAATATTCCTTTCTCGAAAAACAGTGCTTTCTGTGTTTATTCTGGTTAAAACTCCGGGCTTAAATCCTTTCAGGCAACCCACAGATTTTTCTCCAAAAATGTATATGTATATTATAAAGAGAATTTGATCAGGCCACATGACATTTTTGATCAGGCCACATGACATTCCTCAGTGTATTTTTGATTTAAAGTTTAAGTCTTAGATTTAAAGTAACATGCATCCCCTAGTGAAAAATAAATATAATTAAATGTATTTGAAATACATTTATTTCATGCCAAGTATTCTACAAACACATTTACATATTTATAAACGTAATAATACCCTGCAGTTGCACCTTTAGTATAATAAAGTCTGCTAAATTGGAACAACTAATTTTGTACTAACGCACTTTAACTGTGTGGAAGTAGTCCTGAAGTCTAACTGAAGATATACTTAAGTAGGCCTATATTTGATTGTGCTCAAGTAGAACTATTGCAAGTATACTTTAGGTACACTATATCGCGGATTTAAAGAACGATATTATTCAAATATCATACAATCCGCATCAATAGTGACAATAAAACACATTTTCGGCTTAATATTATGAAATGTGTGTTGTGCACAAGTACTACTCCAAATAAAGTTTAATTACAATTTTTATATCAGTAAGTCTTAAGCGATGTGTCTGTAAATATGTTAATAGATTTGAACTATACAGGTACATCTCAAAAAATTTGAATATCATGAAAAAGGTCAATATTTTTTGTCACTCATTTCAGAAAGTGAAACCCATATATTATATAGATTCATTACACAGAGTGAAATATTTCAAGCCTTTATTTCTTGAAATTTTGATGATTATGGCTTACAGATAATGAAAACCCAAAATTCAGTGTCTCAGAAAATTAGAGTATTACGTAAGATCAATAAAAAAAAGGATATTTTAAACAGAAATGTCCGGCTTCTGAAAAGTATGTTAATTTCTATGCACTAATTTTTTTTAGATGTACCTGTACTTAGTATGAAATAAATACATTTTACTAGGGTCAAGAAAAGCGATATCATCTAAAAACAAATTAACGAGGTCACAACACAAACCCAGAGAACAGTTTTTATCAAGATGACACCAACTGACCAAATGTAGCACTTCAGAAGCTAAAACTAGGATTGCCTCTCGACAACGTCTTCCTTTACGTTCCATATTTCATTTGTATCTATTTGACTTTGAATATGTTAAAACAAGGCTTTTGCAACCATGTTTAAATGTATTTTCGTTTATTTAGTGTCCGTGTACAAGTAAAGCTTCGGGAATGTACATATTCAATCACTGTGAAAAACTGAATTCCATTATGACAAAATGTGTCACATTTGCTCTTATGTTTCTATATGCCATCTCTTAGAATGAGTTCTGTTCTTTTCTGGCTCTTTCTATTCTGGTTATTTTCAGGACTGTGTGTAAAGAAAAGGGCACTCGTTGATTTTTAAACAGATAGCCATCCTTTCTACCCATGAATAAACCCTCTCTGTCTCCTTCAATGTATTTTCTCATTTTGTTCTATGAGACCATACATTAAATAGTTAAGCGAATTATATAGTTTGGAATAATATATGTCCACACGTCAACGATTTTCTATTTTATTAGTCTATGTAATTCATCAATCCCTGACAAAGGCGGCTGTTTTCTTGAATGTAGCCACGAGGTGGCAGCGCTGCAGGAACTCTTCGTCATTTCATGCAAAGAAACTTGCAAGTTAACCCTAGTGGGGGTTAATACACAATAAACGTGCCGTTTTATATATATTATATTATAGGCCTACTGGTCAAAATTGTGGAATAATTAGGATGTTTTTGTTAGACGTTTCTATGCTCTGCAAGGGTCCATATATTTGATCAAAAAATACAGTAAAAATAGTAATCTAATACTGTGAAAAATTATTACAATTTCAAATAACTTCTATTTTTTTCTATGGTTTGTATTAATATTTTTTAAATGGTAATTTTTTTCTGTGATGACAATGCTGTATTTTCAGCATCATTAGGCTACTCCAATGTCTGAAGACCAATGTCTGTTAAATATTTCTGTGGAAACGGTTAGCTATACATTTTTTCAGGATACTTTCATGAATAGAAAGGTCACGAACAGCATTTATTTCCACAACAATATTAAGCAGCAAAAGCCGTTTTCAACATTGATTTTCCTAAGAAATTCTTGAGCAGCAAATCATCTTATTGGAATGATTTCTGAAGGATCTTGAGACACTGAAGACTAATGGCTTTGTCATCACAGGAATAAATTACATTTTTAAATATATTAAAATAGAAAACATTTTAAATTGTAAAAAGATTTCACAATATTACTATTTTTATACTATTTTTCTTTAATTTATTTAAAAATTACAGCCTTTGTAAGCATACGATTTTCCCCCAACTAAAACATCTTCATTAATCCAAACTTCTGACTGGTAGTGTAAATTGTATATTAGTGTGCTAATGAACTACAAAATCACAAATCTGGGTGTGCCCAGTTTATTTTAAGACCATTTTATTGAATACAACTGTGTTTTCAGGCCACTTGCCCTTTTGTGAATTGCTCTGGGTTAAACATGGGGGAGGGAAAGCGTTGGCGGGCAGGTCAAGTCTACCTGAATCAGCCTGTCGTGTAAACTGTGTAAGCGCTGCTTGAATATGGATAAACTGACACCATTACTTCTTACAACCAAGAAGAGGCCTGTTAAGAGGATTAATATGTTCCTCATTTAGATCCCGGATACTTTTGGATATACTAATAGTCGAGTCTAATCGGCAGTGTGCGAGTCACATGGACAAACCGGCTCAAAAGTGATGTTATTTTCACTGTATACATTTGATTATTTTCATATGATTCCACAAATGCTTTATTTAAAGTCGTTTTGTTCACAAGGTGTAAAAAGAGGGCTTGCCCTTATCACCCATTCTCACAAACATTACAGAGAAGAATAGGGATAAATATTCATTAAGTAACACTTGCCATTCACTTTAAAAGACTTCATCTGACTAGCGGCAGTTAGACTGTAAATGAGTTCGCGCATAACGCATGATTGCAACATTACTCCGTGAAGTGCAAGCTAAATGGGATATTTTTGATGCCTTCACAAACTGACACAACATATCCACCGACGTCAAAGACCACAAGGCTTTCTTTGATGCACAGACTTTAACCCTATGAAAACATGCTAAAAGGAGCAGCCAAATGGACAGACGTGAGATTACATGTGCTTTGTTAACTCTGAAACTGCAGTGCATGGATGAGATCACAGAATGCAAGGCTGTGACCTGGTTTCCACTGTTTTATGATGTTTCAATCAACTTGACGGGATTGAAAAAGATTAAACAAGATTTGAGGATATGCACCAGACTTTTTGTCTGGACAGGAACCAACAAAACTACACTCCTAAAAATGAAGTTTCTTTATTGCCATTGATGGTACCATGAAAAACCTTTATGTTATTTGATTGTTATACTGGAGGAAGGTTCTTTAGATTAATAAAATGTTCATTACACTAAAAAAAAATTGGTTCTTTTAGCAACTGTTTACCTAAACATTATCTGAAAAACCTAAAATTAAAAATAAAGGTTCCAAAAAGGTTTTTTTGCAGTGATGCCTTATTAGAATTATTTTTGGTTCCTCAAAGAACCTTTCAGTAAACAGTTCTTAAAGGGGTCATATGATGCGATTTCAAGTTTTCCTTTCTCTTTGGAGTGTTACAAGCTGTTCGTGAATAGATAAGATCCCTAAAGTTGCAAAGACTAAAGTCTCAAACCCAAAGAGATATTCTTTATAAAAGTTAAGACTCGTCCACGCCCTCCATATCTACGTCACTGTGTGGGAAGATTTGCATAACACCGCCCAAATGTTTACGCAAAGAAAGAAGGCGTAACTTTGATTCTCGCTGTAGTATTGTCGTGGAGACGCTGTGTGTTTCATTCTGAAAGCGAAACTACTTTGTTTGGCCTTCCAAAAGAGGAC
>NW_015667272.1:665684-671603 GCF_001515625.1 Sinocyclocheilus rhinocerous
TCAGATGTGTGCAGCACATTTTATGGAGGACGAGGACTGTTTCCCATGGGAGAGTAGCCTACAATGCCGGTGTTCAGGTGAATTCAGTTCCCGTTTCCCCTTTGGCGCACATGCTGACCACAGTCTATGATACTGACAAATAATGCTGACTCACAGCCTGTAAGTACGTTTTCATATTTAAAGGATTTGCCACTGATGATTCAAACGCGAGTTTTGAGCAGTGTAGAGTAGCGCTTGTTGTTTGTTGTTTCTCCGATCACAAATGCAGACATTTTTATGTTTTATGTTTATGCGGCGCGATGCAACGCAGTGGAGACATTATTAAGTCATTATAATCAGTAATTATGTCCCCACTGGATGCAACAAATGCCTCATTTATAAAGACCCCTTTAAAAGAACCATTAATTTGCTAGTGTGAAGAGAAGAACATTTTAATAATCTAAAGAACCTTTTATCTAAACTTTTTTCAAATATAAAGAACCTTTTGTTGAATGGAAAAGTTCCATGGATTTTAAAACTTCTTCGTGGAACCATCAATGCCAATAAAGAACCTTTATTTTTAAGAGTGTTCTATGGCATTGCTGCAAAAACCACCTTTTGGAACCTATTTTTAAGAGAGTATGTATTAAAACCTGCCAATGTTTATTATGTTACATTGAATACTAAGTAGATTTAAATCTTTCCTTAGATGGCTTATGCTCGTCCAAGTTCATTTCTTGGAAAAGTTTCAGATTAAGTCTATGTTTCTGCGGATAATGGGCCTCCTGCTTGGGAGAACGATCTGAACTTTACCAAGGCCGATGGGAGATTTATTTTATAACACCAGCAGATCCTCCCTCACACTACACCTCAGAAAGAGCCGGTGGGTATGAATCCCAAGTTAAAGTTTATTTTATTTCACAGCAAAGCTGAAGCGGATACCATACTAAACCTGCTGGGCTTGGACAGTGTCAACAGTATATAAGACCCTGTGACTTCTGACACAGTCTAACTGATAAGAATAAGAATAACTCTTCACATGGGATCACCTGATGCCTCTTTATGACCAGACCTTCTGATTTACCATAAGTAAATATATATAATTCTGAAAATAGACAGTTATATACATATATAATAGTGCATACAAGGTTGGTTTCTAATACGCTTTCAATTTTGAACATTAACAAGGTTACGGTCTTGTACTTAAGTATCTTTTTGGTAGTTTACACAGTCTATAAATACCATATTCACCATTAAAATCAGATTAGATTAAACTTTATCGTCATTGTGCAGTGAACACAGAGCCACTGACTATGCACAATGGCAAGTGTAATCTAATTTTAGCTGATTTTATAGTTGTTTCAAAGCTACAGATCAATTTAATTGGTCATTTCGGGTGACAAGTTTTAGGGTGTGTTCTAGAGCAGAAGGCTGCCAGTAGTAAACTAACTAAATAAATTGAATAAAATAATACAATTATTAAAGTAAATAAAATAATACACAAATTATTTATGTAAATAAATAATAGGCTACATCTAACAGTACAGTATTAATGAGCAGAAAAAACGTAATGCAATAGAAAAAATATCTTTAAAATGTTAGGATGGAGTTCCTCACACTTACTTTTCGTCAATTAAATGTGGAAACTGCGTTAGGCCTACTTGTAGGCTACGTTTTGGCTAGATACTTAATTTTAATACCCTTGCTTAAACTTAAAAGCACAACATCTCTGCACTTTTTACACCTCTGGTTATGTTTTTTATTTACCAGTTGGATTTGTTGAGATGGTTTTGCGTAGATTGGTCGATATGAAAATGAATCATGACGTCACCATTCACGTTGAAACGTCTTTCTGTTGAATGGAAACGCCCTCGATGCTGATTGGTTTAATCCAGCGGATGGGTGGAGAAATGGGTGTGCCACGGTTTGTTTATACTACGTCACCTACCGCTTCAGCGCCAAAACGTAGACGCACGAGCTGATGCTGACTCGCACACAGGCTGACAAGGTAAATACAACAGACTCAAGATATCACGCCTACACATCAGAAACAAAGAGGTAATTTTTCACTATTTTAAATTTATTCGACATCGGTTTTTTTTCGATAACTAAGAACATAGTTTCATATTAGTCCATCTTGACTCTGTGGTGCAGCCTGGATCCATTATCGCACTATACGGGTATCTGATGCAATCGAACTCGTGCATGTAATCATCTTGTTAATTAACGTACATCCACGACATTAACTATATTACATAAAATAATATTTTGATGCATGCATTAGCCGTGCAATGATAAAAAAAAATTGAAACCGTAACGTTACATTAGATTAGTGTACTCTTGTCAACAAACAATAATGTACATGCATCAATTGTGAATAAATTAATTACGGAGTAAATTTACATTTCATCCTACGAAATAAATGTCATTATGTTTACACGTAACGCAAACGTTACTACTGTTGCAAATATTCGTCTATCCTGTGTATATTATTTATCTTAATTTGTTACATGTCTAATTATAAAGTAACACACCTTCAATGTTGTCGATCACAATTATTCGCCCTTCTCTTATTCTGTTATTTTGGAGAATTATTTATCAGTGAAATGAATCATATGCGTGTCCTGGCGAGCCAGGGTGAACGAACACCGGTGATTAAATAGGCTATAATTCAAGTGTCTGTTTAAATTTCTCAACTGCTTCGTTTTTGTTCCTCACATTTGCTGTAACGTTAGCCTATCTCATATTTAAGATTTTCACGAAACGTCAAGAGGTGGCGGTTTTAGGTCTAGGCGCGTTTCATTCATTGAAGCGAGTTCCGCTCGTCGGACACATTGGACATTGTGCCCCGGAAGTTGTTATCTATTGTAACAGTTGCATCAGCCCAGAACTTTTTTATTTTTTATTTTATATATATATATATTTTTATATTAAACATAGAATACAAGAACTCATAGAGGTAACAGCATAGAATAAAATCAAATACAATAACAATCAGTCACACCTATCCCAGTTACAAATGACTCTGTTTTAATATTACGTCGGAGGGGTACCTGATTCATCCCGTGACGTTCGTTGTATTTTATTTGTGTTGCCATATATTTTACCCCTGCTGAAAAAAAATCAGTTGTAAGAAAATTTGCTGTGTTTTGTTCGGTTCACCAACACAGTGCTGTTTTTAGTAGAGACCAACCAACCAGCATTGTTTTGGACCACCAGTGTTTTTGATAATAACCAACATGCAGAACTGATTAATAACAGAAAACATATTATGCATATTATGTGTACAATAATGTCTATAATAATAATTATCATTACTACATATTTGCCACTTGAGAATTAATGATTGAAAAAGTATTATACAAATAAATTATTTTTATAGATCATTTAAATATAATATAAATATGAAAACATTATTATTGAATAAACTGAATAGAATACTTTTCCTGTGAACACCATATGGCATTTGGGTGCTATTCTTTAAAGAACCAACCAACCAACATCAGTAGTCCTGATATTAAAGAACTGATAAACAGTTAAGTAGATAAGTGCAAATACTGGTAAAACATTGGTTAAACAGATTTTCAATCTCAACCTTTTCATATTTTTCAATCTCAGATTAAGGGGAAAACTGTGGTAGATAGTTCTGTTGGCTTGCTGTAAGAACTTATACAGTTAGCTCTCTTTACTTGTTTATTGTACTTTATAAACTTTAATGTTTTATGCAATAGCATTGGTTGAACAAATTTGCAGTTGTTGTCAGTTAATCCTTCAAGTTTATTCAGTTTGAAGGATCTCTGGCTGGTATTTTGCACAATCTGTGGAGCCCTGTTAAGGGGGCTGTGTGATTGCATTAAGCCAGCTATTTGAGAGGTTGCCAGGTTCATTCACAGCAGTATGTGCCACCCTGAGGCCTGAATGAGTCTGTTTCATAACCATGAATAGTTGAGTTCTTGAGGAATGAAGCTCTCATGCTGGTTTCTGCTTGTAATGTGGCACCCGTGGCCAGTGGAACCTGTGGATCCCTAAACCGTTTTGTAGTATCTCCTTCTCTACGGCATTTCTCCTTGTTTGGTATAAGAAATATATATTCCCGTGCTGTGTTTATATGCACTGCATGTAGACTATTAAATGTCCATTTACCCACAGATATCATTTCGTACTTGTGTATATCAGTGTGCTAAATCAGCTATAAGGGTTATTGGAATGATCAAGGTGTAATACTGATCCTGATTTATTAAGAAGCAGAGCCTGGGAATGATTGTTCCTAGCAAATCCTGTCAAGAGGAGTAACTTTATTAAGACTGAATAGGTCTATAATGTTTCTAAATGGGTCAAATATATCATCTTTCATGTCTCAAATGGTTTATTACAGTATGTAATCACCCAATTTCATAGTTCCAGGGAAATTGTACTTATTAAACATTGAATAGGGGGTTTGTGGTGTTTGTTTTGAAATTGTAGATGTTGGACTAACACATTTACTGAGTTGCAATAATACAAAATCCAGTCTGCAGAAAAGCAAACCAAAACAAAAACAACACCTAATGTTAACCAATGGAGACCTCGCTCTCCTGTTAAGAAGGTTAACCGGTTGGCGGGTCTTTATGTAAGCCTCTTAGAATCCATTGAGGTATTTATTTTGAGAAAAGCCCAGTGAGTCACTTCAAAACACTAACGTCTTACACTCATGTATGGGTTACTTGAACCATAGACATGATGAGTCCTGTAAGAGTATAGATACTGTAGCCCATGTGTGTGTGTGTGTACTTCAACATTCCTTCACGTCTAAGCCTGTGCATTCAGCGATCATCATTGTTGCTACTAGCCTGCACATCTAGTGTTCTATAAGTGGGTCAATGATTTTTTTTGTCCCAACTATTAATTTATTTAAAATGCTTTAAATATTACATAAATGAAAATGTAATTTATATATATATATATATATATTAGTGCTGTCAAACGATTAATCGCATCCAAAATAAAAGTTTTTGTTCACATAATATATGTGTGTGTACTATATTTATTATGTATATATCAATACAAACATATGCATGTATATATTTAAGAAAAATATGTAGTGTTTATATATTAAATATATTTATATATAATATAAATGTAAATATATAATATAAATGTAAATATTTTCAAAATATATACTGTATATGTGTTATAAATACATAATAAATATACACCGTACACACACATACTGTATATTTAGTAAACAATGACTTTTATTTTGGATTCGATTAATCGTTTGACAGCACTAATATATATATAATTTAGGGGGCATCAAGTAAAAAATGTCAGGTGATATCTTATTGTTTGTCAGAAACGGAAGCATTTCAACATTAAAATTTGAAAAACTTATGTCAAATTATTGTCATGGTGCAACTTAATAATATGTATAAATGAAAGACTCATGATACTAAACTATAAAACTATAAAAACTAAAACTTTAAAATTTTATATAAACCAGTGGTCGGCAACAGGCGACCCGCGGGCCAAAACCCGCGCCCGCAGCCAGATTATTTTGATAGCGGCTGGTTCTGAAATTGATCTGTCATGACAGCAACAGTTACTCACAATCGGAGTATGTGAGCGGAGCGCGGAGTGGAGCGGTGTGATTTTGACTGGAGCAAGGAGCGGATTTTTAAAAAGTCGCACCAAGAGCGCTCCACCACGATTACAGTTCATGCCAAAAGCCCGTAATATAACTGCATATTTAGCATGAGTTCACATGTTAAACATATTTAGCTAGCTTGATAGAGAAGGATCACTCAAATCAGAAAGAATGTGAAGCTATGATGACGGCAATGAGCGGGAAGTTATAGTTCTAAAGGAATTTGTTTGTTCCTTCTAAATACTGAATATTTTAAGCTGAAAGCATGATTTAAACAAGTACTACAACACTTATTCACACGCAATCGCTCTCTCAAT
>NW_015667272.1:672826-673576 GCF_001515625.1 Sinocyclocheilus rhinocerous
TACACAAAATAATGATCTTTTAAAAAGCATCATATGAACATGTTAAACATATTTAGCTAGCTTGATAGAGAAGGATCACTCAAATCAGAAAGAATGTGAAGCTATGATGACGGCAATGAGCGGGAAGTTATAGTTCTAAAGGAATTTGTTTGTTCCTTCTAAATACTGAATATTTTAAGCTGAAAGCATGATTTAAACAAGTACTACAACACTTATTGACACGCAATCGCTCTCTCAATAATGCATTCAAACAAATGTAATCTTACAGTGCTACTTCATCTGTATCCGATTTCGAATTAGCAGAAATCTGTAAGAAATGCATCGATCCGTAGGTAAAATAACTGACGAAAACGTACTGTTATTTTCATCACAATTCAAAATTTGCACTGCAAAAAACAGTAATTATAGGCCTACCTTTTAATGCTGACAACCATGTTATTAGCTTGTCGTGGTAGGAAAATAATGTGAACACTAGTGTTCTAATAAGCCACTTTGAAACTCTGCTGTTATTTTATTTATTTTATTTTTTAATATACGTTATGAACAGAACTGTGATATTTCAAACATTCTGAAATACTTTAGCCGCAGAGCGGTGATTCTGCGAGGAGAGGGAGCGGGATATGGTGAACCCGGAGCGGAGTGATTATTAAATGCTCGGAGCGCAGAGGGGAAATTGTTGCCGCTCTACTCCGCTCACATACTCTGCCGGACACCGCCACACAAATGTGGCTTTTTGTTACTGACTGTCCT
>NW_015667272.1:673598-683385 GCF_001515625.1 Sinocyclocheilus rhinocerous
TCTGCCGGACACCGCCACACAAATGTGGCTTTTTGTTAATGACTGTCCTACTACAGGATTTAACACAGAGTAACAGCTCACTACCAGTTACAAAAGACACTGTAATTAGTCTGTCACAGGCAATTCTAGTTGCATTTTTCATCAAATAATTTCTTAAATTATCATTTGACTATGTTCTGGCCCGCCATCTAGTGGCAAATATTTTTTGGCCCAATGCCAAACGTACTTGCCGACCCCTGATATAAACTATAAAATTACTAAAACTAAAATGAAAGAAAAGTAATAAAGATATAAAGTATAATGAAGGATAAAAATAAAAGTAATTAAAAATTGATAAATACTATTATTAATAATAAAATATCAGTGGTAATGTAAGTATAGGTCTATTACTGCATTTTACTTGATGGTTGCACCACATGACATTTGCGTTTCAATGTTTCTTGAAAATGGTATAAAAGTTTTGCAAAACCATATGAAACCAACATGAATAGAAAGAGTGCTTTTCTTGCAACATGTGTTTTAAACTAGATCTTGAGAAGATCCTTATATTTCATTCACCCAAGTTTAGCCAAATCGGAGAGTTACACTAAAATGTGTAGGTCTCGTTGATGTGCCAGTTTCCGCGGGATAACAGACGTCATGGCATTCATGAATTTCTCATGGCCAGATCAAAAGCCTTACAGATTTAATTTTGCCTACATGTCACCCAGCCATCCTCGTGGAGACCACAAGAAAGAGATTAGTGCTGCCACCCTCGCTGTGGCCTATCATAGATGTGTGTACTGTATACGGCCCAAAAAGAAACTCCTGGTAGGGAACATTTTCAAGGCAACTGATATGGGTGCACGCCATAACCTCCACGACAGGTCAAGGCTCCAACCTGGTAAAAAGGAAGACATAATTCCAGACTTTCTCAGCCGCTTGATGATATATCAGTGCCACATTTAATATGTTGCATATGCGTATACATTTCATGATAACGAAAAGCACAGAGTAGTGAAAGAAAGCAGCTATTGTATGCGTTGTGTAAGACCACAACAGTGGCTTAAAGTTCTGAGCTCTTGCCCGGACTGAGCTCGATTCAAACCGCTAAGAATCTTGCCAGCTGCTGTGCCAAGTGAAACAAACCACCTTACAGATAAAAAGAGTCTATTTCAGCCCCTCCATTGTACGGTGAATTACAGGGATGTTTTTGTTTTCCCCCCCTCCTCTGTTCTCTTTGTCAAACCTGACTTTGATCCGGCACATGGGGTTCTTTGCGAGTGTTTACACAACTTTCATGAAGCCATTTTTAGCGATTTCATTGTTCTAGTTTTGTTGTTTTTTGTGACAAGTTTTATTTATAAGTGTTAAATAATTGATCTCCATCATGGAATGTGAAGGTGAATCATCACGGCGGTTTGTGAGAAATGTAAGAAGATAGAGTGCTCCATGTTCCAACTTTCTTCACTGTCTTTGCGTCAGTGTTTCTGTGGTTTTAATAGCTGTTGCTGCAACTCAGGGTTCAGTTGTGTCTTCATTTGCACGGGTTTCCAAATCATTTCTGTTTGGCATCGCTGTAAACGTCACCAGTAAGAATCATGACCTGGTAAAGAATTGCCAACATCAGTCTACTACTGCTTGCTCAGACATAAACATGACCATGCAACCTGATGAGCTAGCAGGAGTGCTTTGGAATCAGAAAGCTCCGATAAGGACTCAAACGGGTCAATAAGATACTGAAACGTTCACACAGAACAATGTGGACATTGTTGGTAGAGTGCAACAAGTCAGTACATTCACATCAGCAGTTATAATTGCGCTACAGAAAGTTTTCATAAAATTTTCTTTTGTTTTTTTAGTATCTTTACTATGATTTAGAAATCATAGTTTAAGAATTATGAATATGAATCAGATTCATAATTCTTAAAAACTATGATTTCTAAAAAATACTAAATTCTTAAAAATGTCATCGTAAATTCTTTAGTTCGCAAATTCGTAAATTAAAAATTTTCTTTTGTTTTTTTAGTATCTTTTTTAGACTTATTTAAAGGGGTCATATGATGCGATTTAAATTTTTCCTTTCTCTTTGGAGTGTTACAAGCTCTTGGTGTATAAAGAAGATCTGTAAAGTTGCAAAGACTAAAGTCTCAAATCCAAAGAGATATTCTTTATAAAAGTCAAGAGTCAGCCACACCTACCTAAAATGGCTCGTTCTAACACGCCCCCACATATCTACGTCGCTCTGTGGGAAGATTTGCATAACGCCGCCCAAATGTTCAACCAAAGAAATAAAGCGTAACTTTTATTCTCGCTGTAGTTTTGTTGTTTCCGCCGCCATGTCGTAAAGACGCTGTGTGCTTCGTTGTGAAAGCGAAACTACTTTGTTTGGTCTTCCAAAAGAGGACGATATCTGCTTCGTCATGCCTGGAGCTGATCCGTGCTGGTTGCTGAGGAAATACTACAACTTTGCGCTGTATCGATCGCCGGATTGGCTTTCACCGTGGACGATGCGGAGTCCAGCCCGGAGTCGTCACATGTCCTTCCGGACGCTCCGTCGAAATCGCCGGCCGCGCCGTTCTCAAGCCCACCCCCCTCTGCTCACTCTAACCCTCCGGACGTTCCTCACGCTAGCCCCCGGCCTCTGCTCCCTGTAGGCCGCGGTGTGTGACGCTGTTTCGTTGTGAAAGCGAAACTACTTTGTTTGGCCTTCCAAAAATGGACACGACTAGAAATCAGTGGTTAAGTTGTATTTACAACACTGTTCCAGAACACTTCAACCCAAATATTCAGATGTGTGCAGCACATTTTATGGAGAATACTGTTCTTTTTAGCAGCATCATATGACCCCTTTAATTGGTAGATCCAAGCCATTTCAGGATTGTGGGTAGTGTAGTTCTTCTTTTAGTTTTTTTAATTCACCCTGCTTTGTGGCTTTTATGGAAGCTATTATCATTGCATTAAAACCTCAGATCTCATTGTAAGTCTGTCTTGACAAGCTTATACATTATCATTCAAAAGTTTGGGGTCAGTAATTAAAAAAAAAAAATTAATACCCTTATTTAGCAAGTTGCATTAAAGTAACAGTAAAGACAGTTTATAATATTACAAAATATTTCTATTTCGAATAAATGCTGTCCTTTTGAACTGTCTATTCGTCAGAGAATCAGAAAATTTTTGAATTTACAAATAACATTGTTATTTGTAAAAAATTATTGTGAATTTTCCTCTTTACTCCCTGTTTACTCTGTCACTTGATACTGTCTTTGACTGACATTATTTTTCACTTTTGTTAATCAGGGGTGCGTTTCCCAAAAGCATCGTTAGCCAACTATGGTCGCAAGTTCCGTCGTTACCAACATAGTTCAACGATTCGTGTGTTTCCCGAAACCATAGGTCAAACGAATATTCACAAACAGTGTCGCAAACTTACGTGGTAGGAACAACAGCTCTCGACCTGTGGTTAGAAGCATAGTTTCTTGTTAGAAAGACATATGGACTTAAATTATGCTTTTGGGCACAATAAGCAAGCTAGCATGCAGTACAAGCTATATCTTCCATTCTATTTAAATACGCGTCCTCAAATAAGCGCGTCCTCAATAAGCACCGTTTTTGAAGAGTGTATGTGTATGTGCATAAATGCCTAAGGGAGCCCCGGAGTATGACGTAAGAGGAAACCCGCGATGAATCAAACATCAAATAAAGCAAAATGACAGGGAACAAAACATAGTAAATTAGTCATCAGGTGCCATGTTCAATACAACAGCATCTCAGAAATCTCGAATCAGTTAATTAGCAGAAGTTATTACTCCACCACATGCGTGTGACGTCATTAACAATGGCCCTATGTTGTTGAACTAATGTGGTTCAAACGACGGAGATGCGACCGTGTTCGGGAAACAGTCGTGACTGGCTAGTTAGTTTCCACAACAGTGCATCGTACTATGGTGGTTAATCAGTGAGTTATGTTGTTGTAAGGGAAACGCACCCCTGATCAGATATAGTTTTGGTTGTGAGCAGCACAAAACTGGAGTTCCACATTCATGTCATGAAGTTTGTTGCCTGACTTTTCCTCTGGGAATACTACTTTACTGGATCAGGGTGTAATTGATTCCATTTTTATATCCGTCCCTAACCGACTATTTAATTAGAGGGCAGAAATCTGAAGATTTGGGACAAATCCTTCTTCCAAAGAACCTCTTGTACTCTGGGAATACTTTGTAATTCCTTATGCACTAGGAATTCTGAGAATCACAAAATGATGCATTCACTGAAATTTGGCAGTGAGGTAGGGCTGTCAAAAAATTTTTTGAATTTCGAATATTCGTCGAATTTAAAATAAAAATCCACATTCGAATGCAAAAACGTTGCATTCGAATTTTAGGTGTGCATCGGGAAGCCTTAGTGGTGCACGAGATGCGATGACGATGTAAGTGTCATTGCATTTTAATGTTTTTCTTAGCCTATCCAGTTGAAGCCACTAGATGCGGCGCTGCTAGGTTGTTCATTAAAATATTGCGGGGAAAAAAGAATATCAATGCGGAGATGATGTTGTTTACGTCAAAACCAAAACCAAACCGGTCACACAGAATGCATATTTATCACATTTTCTAGAGGGACGTCTATGAACGTTGCACTCGCATCTCGCAGAGAGACGCATGTTTAGAAAGCCATGTAAAATTAATGTAAGTTCAACTTTAAAAACATGTCTCAAGACTTTATGGCGTTTTTTCCCCATCCTACTGCATCTCAAGTTTTTAAATGAAGAAAGTAGGCTACTCTTTGTGATTGGTTTTCGGTCCTTTGTATTAAACTATAGGCTACATAGTACATACATGCATGATTCTGTTTTGTTTTCTAATTGTTTAAGCAACTTTAATTATAAACTTTAAAATAATGTATATAAGGTTTATAAACATTATTTTAAACATTATGCACTTTTTTCAAAGATAGTCGTGTTATTTTATTATGCTTTGAAGAAACGTGCATAATATTTTGTTTGATGCGCCCTCTTGTGGCTTCAGGAGAGAAGCCAAAAGCTTTTCCCCTCTAACTGAAATTATGCCTTTTAAATTTGAATATAATTCGAATATTGATAATATTTAAGTACAAAATTTTAATTTCGTTTTTCAGCCATTTTGACAGCCCTACAGTGAGGTGTAATGAACACAAAAATGAGACGTGTCCTGACTAAACCAGTTAAATCAAACCTTGGCGTACTGCCTTGGGCAACTGACTGTCACACCCAAATATGTCTAATTCTTCCTTCCTCTTCTGTGTGCTCTTCTAGGCGTATAAGTAACGGAGAGCTCCTAAGAACAAGCACAACCAAGAACCGGTCACCTCATTCACAATTAATCATGGTGGACAAAATGGCCTCTTTTGGACATGCGCTGCTGCGCCGTCGTGTGCTGGACTGCTCTGGGGAGGAAACGCGGTTCGCTCGGTGTCTGTCCACTCTTGATCTGGTGGCGCTCGGCGTGGGCTCCACACTTGGCGCTGGAGTGTATGTGCTGGCTGGGGAGGTTGCCAGAGAGAAGGCAGGCCCTGCTATCATCTTGTGCTTCCTTGTGGCCGCACTTTCCTCCATGCTGGCCGGACTGTGCTATGCAGAGTTCGGCGCACGAGTCCCTAAGACTGGGTCTGCGTACTTGTACAGCTATGTGACAGTGGGAGAAATCTGGGCCTTCATCACTGGTTGGAACCTCATCCTCTCTTACGTTATAGGTAAGTGTGTCCAGGACCAGTTGATAATGATTTTCAAGAAATCTGTTGCAGCTATAACTGCAATAAAAAGCTGGTTCTTGTTTTTTTTAGGTACAGCTAGTGTGGCGCGAGCGTGGAGCTCTACGTTCGATAACCTGATCGAGCAGAAGATCTCTAACTTCTTCAGGGCGTCTATGGCCATGAAGGTTCCTGGGAAAGTTCTTGCAGAATATCCGGACCTGTTTGCCCTCATTCTCATCCTGCTACTGACTGGTGAGAAAACTAAAAATAGGTATCTTAAGATTTACAGATTTTTTTTTAGTTGTGTCTTTAATTAATAACCAGAAATGTAGAGATGAACAGAACAACCACTTGGTAAACACTAAAATGTTAAAACTTTTTATTAAAATATTTTATAAATAAATATTATTAGGGATCCACCGATATTAAAATTCGAGCTAAACCGATTTTTTTAATTGTTTTTTTAAAATAGTTGATTAACTATAATTTAATAAAATTAAAAACGTAAGTTCTATATTATAGATATTGTGTAAATAAATAAAAATCAACCATGTTACAAGTATATTCACAACAATATTCTAATTCATAATTCATTTGGATATTGGCTAAAGCTACATTTACATTGTTCTTAAATTAGTAAATTACAGATTCAAAAAATGAAAGTGTTAAATTTTAACTCTTAAGTGACGGTTCGATGATGAAAAAATATGACGCAGATGCAAAAATGGGAAATGAGCATTCATAATTAAATATTTGATGTTGGCCGATGCAGATAAAAAAAAATCTAATATCGACAGGTGAAGAGTGTGGTACCAATATATTGTGCATATCAAGTAATACATTTATGTAGTAAAAATGTATTAAATTTAAATTAAAAAATAAAATAATAATTGTGACCTTATGAACATTTATCCTTAAGTATAAAGTTTAAATAGCGTAATCAGTACACATGTAGTATCTATACATTTTAAGTAAAAAACTAACTGAAATTGTTCTAATTATCATTATTAAAAAACAAACTGATTTAATAAGTAAAAGATTTGTGATTTCCTCCTCAGGATTGCTTGCTTTTGGTGTAAGTGAATCTGCTCTGGTGAACAAGATCTTCACTGGGATCAACCTGATCGTGCTGGGCTTTGTCATCATCTCTGGCTTCGTCAAAGGCAACACAGCTAACTGGAACCTCACATATGAGGACTTCGTCAATGATACAAATATCACCGAACCAGAGTAAGTTTGACATGAAAGAATCCTGTTTTTGAAGTGGTGCAAATGAGGATCTCTTACAGTTGTGCGGTGGATAATGGGATTTCGTGCACAAAATACATGCAAGAGATTTGACAAATCCATTTGTTCTCACAGAAAGGTTGAAAGCACATTTGGAAGTGGAGGTTTTGCGCCGTTCGGCTTCGGCGGCGTCTTATCTGGCGCAGCCACCTGTTTCTACGCCTTTGTGGGCTTTGATTGCATTGCTACAACAAGTACGTCTTTTAAATGTCCGAATTCTAGAGCGTGAATACTGATGGCTGAACATTTTGTTTTTGTTTCTTCTGAAACCTTCTGCAGGGTGAGTCAGAAATGTATGTGGTTCACTTTAACCTTATTTTTTCCTGTAGGTGAGGAAGCCAAGAACCCCATGCGCTCCATCCCTGTGGGCATTGTAGCCTCTCTGCTCATTTGCTTCTTTGCTTACTTTGGTGTGTCAGCTGCTCTTACGCTCATGATGCCCTACTACAAACTCAACACCCAGAGTCCCCTGCCCGAGGCCTTCAGTTACGTAGGCTGGGCGCCGGCACGCTATATCGTAGCCGTTGGTTCACTCTGTGCCCTTTCGACAAGGTAAATCAATGACTTTTTGTCCTGTCATGTTTCCATTCATACGTTTTCCATTTATCTGAATCTGTGTTTTATTTTTATCGTAGCTTGTTAGGCTCCATGTTCCCCATGCCTCGAGTGATCTACGCTATGGCAGAGGACGGGCTGCTCTTCCGTTCCCTCTCTAGGATGAACAAGAAAACCAAAACTCCACTGCTGGCGACTATTGTGTCTGGAATAGTGGCAGGTGAGAGACGTTTTTTTTTGTTTGTTTGTGTTACAACATGTCCTAACTTTGCAGGCGTCACTTAATTTTTGCTCACACTGAAATCGGAAATGAGGCAGCCAATCAGAACATACTTGTTTGTTTAATATACAGCTATGTGGATTTTGGACCAATGAGATTTCACTGTGGGCGGAGCTACCCAGTGCAGCGCTGCAGAAATGGAAACAAATGTTTGTTTTTGTGGCTGCTACTGATAAAAATGTATATTTACATGGTAGCGATAGCTTTTATCGCTACGTGTCTGGATAAGACGTGGTGTTTAACCTTTAAAAGGTGGTGATGTTATGTAAGATTTGATATGGATGGATTTTTAGACATGTTTTTTTTTATTTATTTTTTTTATAGCTCTCATGGCGTTTCTGTTTGATTTGGCTGCTTTGGTTGATCTCATGTCCATTGGGACATTGCTTGCGTACTCTCTGGTGGCCGTGTGCGTTCTCATCCTCAGGTAGGTTAAAACATCACAAACACTATGCAATGGGTCTGCTACTATCAACTACCTAAATCGTTAAGAGAGGCTATATTGTACATGTTTTTCCATGTATGATGTTAAATCATGGTTTGTTGCTCCAAAAAACAGTCATAATTTAGTATTACATGACCATTTCCATTTAAAATCTGTTTTTGCTATGGTACCTCTGTTATGTAACCAATGCCAGTAACCACAGGTCAAACGTTTGGAGTCTGTAAGAAGTCTCTCTCACTAAGACTGCATTTATTTGATCAAAAATGTAGTAAAATGGTATTATTGTTCAAATATGATTACAATTTAAAGTAACTGTTTTGCATTTGAATATATTTTGAAATGTAGTTCATTGGTGCTCCAGAAGCATTTCGTGTCATCAATGTTGAAAAGTTGTGCTGCTTAATATTTTGGTAGAAACCGTGATACTTTGATGAATAGAAAATCGAAAGGAATAGCATTAAATCTTTTGTAATATTATAAATTATATTATTAATTGATCAATTTAATGCATTCTTTCTAGATTAAAAGTATTTTTTTTTTTAAAAAAAGACTTTCTGACCCTAAACTTTTGACTGTTACTTTATGTAAAATGATTAACTATGCTGCATGTTGTGGGTTTGCTGTCGGGTCATGTATGTGCTTGGTTTGACTCAAGCGATCTTTATGCGTCTAGATATCAGCCAGGCAACCTGAGCTCTTCCAGTCAGACTGAGAAACTGGTGGAGCTAGTCGGTGGGGAGAAGGTGGCCGTATGTGGAGATAGTGGAGATGAATATGGCATAGACCTGGATGACAATCTCCGCAAAGAGAAATTCTCCCCAAGACTCCTCCTGGTTCCTTCCAAGGACTCACCAACTGAAATGTCAGGAACTATTGTCTACGGAACAACCGCTATTATCTGTAAGTAAAGATTTGCTTGGTTGTCACTTTTGATGAATGAAAGAGACATTAAAGTCCCCATGAAATCAAAATTAAAGTTTTTTTTGGGTGTTAGTATCAATATGTTAGTCTTAAAGGGGTCATATGATGTTGCTAAAAAGAACATTATTTTGTGTATTTGGTGTAATGAAATGTGTTTATGCGGTTTAAGGTTAAAAAAACACATTATTTTCCACATACTGTACATTATTGTTTCTCCTCTATGCCCCGCCTTTCTGAAATGCGTCGATTTTTACAAAGCTCATCGGTCTGAAAAGCAAGGTGTGCTGTGATTGGACAGCTATCCAGTGCGTTGTGATTGGCCGAAAAGCGTGTCACGGAAATGTTACACCCCTTACCATACTGTGATGCCCTGTCCCGGCACGATGAGACAAAACTAATAAAACCCATTATAAATGAGGCATTTGTTGCATCCAGTGGGGACATAATTACAGATTATAATGACTTATACTGTCTTTTTACGCACTGCGTTGCATCGTGCCGCGTAAACATAAAACCATGTCTGAATTTGTGATCGGAGAAATGACAAAGAACAAGCGCTACTCTACACTGCTCAAAAAACTCGCGTTTGAATC
>NW_015667272.1:683404-686368 GCF_001515625.1 Sinocyclocheilus rhinocerous
CTTAACTTTTATAAAGAATATCTCTTTGGATTTGAGACTTTAGTCTTTGCAACTTTACAGATCTTCTTTATGCACCAAGAGCTTGTAACACTCCAAAGAGAAAGGAAAAATTGAAATCGCATCATATGACCCCTTTAAGGTTATCTATATGGCAGTATGCTCCAAAACAGTGACAAAATTCGCATTTATAAGATATAAGCATTCAAAGCTTGCAGTTCGTCACTTCCGCCAAAACGGCTCAATGATTTTTTTTTATGTCACATCGTACTTCATCTTCTCATCAAATCTTCTAACCAATCAAATGCTCTCTAGAATCCGAAGCACCCGCCCCCTGCACTATAAATAGACGCTGAAGTGGCTGAGATCGGTCACTTGTTCACAGTGTAGTACTTCCTGTACAGTGAATGGCTCGAAGTGCACAATGTAGGTGATAGGGAACGATTCAGACAGTGTAAATATGTTTTCGATTGGTGCAAATGAGGTCTGGTTTCACGCGAACCGCAGCAGCGCACACAGCCTGATCCGGACTTTGACTCCGGTCCAGAGACGCGATCACACAGAGCGGATCATATGCGCGAGTCGGCATATATTAAAAACTTTTACAACTACACAGCCTCAGCATGATTATGACCAATTTTTTTATTTTTTATTTTTTTTTACTAAGAGTTTCATATTGAATCTCGGGGGTAGAGACTGTAGCTGTCAAATGCGGCTTTACCGAGCTCAAGGGCTCTGGCCCGAGCAGATAAAAACAAAACGCTATTGGCTATTTTTAAAAGGGGGCGGGGGCTGCTCGATATATCCCGCCCTCTCTTTCTGTTTCAGTTGAAATGACGTCACCGCATAGAATAATGCTGTGTTTCAAGGCACTTCAGGGGACCTTTTAAAGAGACAGCTGACCCAAAAATAAAAAAAATAATTGTGTGAACTATAAAAGGGTGAGATAGGGATTTTGTCTAAATTAAAAAAAAAAAAAAAAAATCGTAAATTTAAGTGGATTGAGGCATCACAATATTAGAATGTACAGTATGAAATTGAATTTTTTTTTTTTGAGATTTGCTAAATTTTGCATTTAAATGTTATTAAATTATTAGTGTTTTAAATATTAACTTTAAATGAGAGTTATTGTACAACCCTGGTGTGAATTTGTGATTAAAAATATACACTAAAAGGCAAAAGTTTGGGGTCAGTACAATTGTTGTATTTTAATTTTTTTTTGTTGAAAAAAAATTATACTTAGCAAGGAATTATATTGGATCAAAAGTGACAGAGAATATTTTGATAATGCTACAAAATATTTCAGTTTCAACTCAAGTAAATGCTGCTCTTTTGAACTTTATATTTATCAAAGAATCCTGAAACAAGTATATCACAACAGTATTAAGCAATAAATATTAAACTGTTTTCAACACTGTTAATATTCAAAGATTATTCGTGAGCACCAAATAAGCATATTAAAATGATTTTCTAAATGATTTAGTATGATTTCTGGAAATGTATTAAAATCGAAAACAGTTATTTATTTTGATCAAATAAATAAATGTTCCTGTGGCTCAGTGGTAGAGCATTGCGTTAGCAGCGCAAAGGTCGTGGGTTCAATTCCCAGGGAACACACATACTGATAAAAAATGTATAGCCTGTACGTACTGTAAGTCGCTTTGGATAAAAGCGATTCTTTTTTTCTGCTATTTTATCTTTTTTTCTGATTTCTGCTAAATGCATAAATTTAATTTTAATTTAATTTAATAAATGCTTGGTGAGCACAAAAGCCTAAAAAAGCCCAAACTTTTGAATGGTACTGTAGTGTATGTACACTCTGCATAGACCCAGTTATTTGTATTTATTTCATTGGGATTCAGTGATTTGGCTCATCCTGAATCTGTTGACTATGCACTAATTCTAATATCCTCTTGTCTGTGTAGCTGTGCTGATCACTGTGCTGTGCGTGGTTTTGGCTCTGCGGCTGGAAGCCATCATGAATCTCGAGATCGTGTGGGTGACGGCGTGTGTCATTCTGGTCCTGCTGTGCATCCCGTGTGTCATTGTGATCTGGAGGCAGCCTGAGAGCAAGGAAGCTCTCACCTTCAAGGTACCAGATGTCCTCGTTATTGATTTGACCTTTTATTAGGCTATAAATCTTTGCCTCGGGCTTGAAAGTAAGCACTGAAGTGATGTAAAAGGAAATGCGCTATTAGAACACAAATACTCACAAGGGACAGTATTTGTTTTTTTATCACTTAAAGGGACAGTTCACCCAAAAATGAGAGTCCTGTCAGCATTTACTCGCCCTCATGTCATTTCAAACCTGTATGAATTTCTTTTTTCTGTGTAACACCAAATAAAGGGCCCTTTGATTTCTGTGATTCAGAAAACACAGATGGAATACAGTCATTAAAAATTGAATTTACAATGTGTAATATCGCTTTTGTTTTTGCATTTTAACAGTAAACTTCTGTTTTGCAGCATGCAAAAAAGTTACATTTTCATTTGATTACATGTTAAAAGATTAATTAAATAGTTAATGAATTATGCCTTGATTATCATAAATCAAGGAATGGGTAATTTTTCTTTTTGATTACAAAAATTTATTAAATCAATAAAATGGCGATGGAATTAAAAAATTAAAACAAAACAATTTGGAAAAAGTAAAATATTTCATAGGGTCTTAAAAATGTAATTTTTGTTAAACTTTGTTGAATTGTTGTTCAATTGTAAGTTTCATTAATTAATTAGACCTTCTTTTTTATTACCAAAAATTATTTTAACCATTAAAATGGAATCCAGAAAAACTGAAATGGGGAAAAAAATGAAATCCAGAAAAACTGAAAAGAAGAAAAAAAATTGAATTTGGGGAGATTAAAAAAAACACCCCCAAACTATGATTTCATCCAGTCTGAGGATTTCAAACATGTTTAATATTTTGAGTTGATTTTAGCACAGTTTTTATAAAATAGAATTTAGGGG
>NW_015667272.1:686935-701075 GCF_001515625.1 Sinocyclocheilus rhinocerous
ATTTTGTCTAAAATAAAAAAAAAAAAAAAAAATCGTAAATTTAAGTGGATTGAGGCATCACAATATTAGAATGTACAGTATGAAATTGAATTTTTTTTTTTTGAGATTTGCTAAATTTTGCATTTAAATGTTATTAAATTATTAGTGTTTTAAATATTAACTTTAAATGAGAGTTATTGTACAACCCTGGTGTGAATTTGTGATTAAAAATATACACTAAAAGGCAAAAGTTTGGGGTCAGTACAATTGTTGTATTTTTATTTTTTTTTGTTGAAAAAAAATTATACTTAGCAAGGAATTATATTGGATCAAAAGTGACAGAGAATATTTTGATAATGCTACAAAATATTTCAGTTTCAACTCAAGTAAATGCTGCTCTTTTGAACTTTATATTTATCAAAGAATCCTGAAACAAGTATATCACAACAGTATTAAGCAATAAATATTAAACTGTTTTCAACACTGTTAATATTCAAAGATTATTCGTGAGCACCAAATAAGCATATTAAAATGATTTTCTAAATGATTTAGTATGATTTCTGGAAATGTATTAAAATCGAAAACAGTTATTTATTTTGATCAAATAAATAAATGTTCCTGTGGCTCAGTGGTAGAGCATTGCGTTAGCAGCGCAAAGGTCGTGGGTTCAATTCCCAGGGAACACACATACTGATAAAAAATGTATAGCCTGTACGTACTGTAAGTCGCTTTGGATAAAAGCGATTCTTTTTTTCTGCTATTTTATCTTTTTTTCTGATTTCTGCTAAATGCATAAATTTAATTTTAATTTAATTTAATAAATGCTTGGTGAGCACAAAAGCCTAAAAAAGCCCAAACTTTTGAATGGTACTGTAGTGTATGTACACTCTGCATAGACCCAGTTATTTGTATTTATTTCATTGGGATTCAGTGATTTGGCTCATCCTGAATCTGTTGACTATGCACTAATTCTAATATCCTCTTGTCTGTGTAGCTGTGCTGATCACTGTGCTGTGCGTGGTTTTGGCTCTGCGGCTGGAAGCCATCATGAATCTCGAGATCGTGTGGGTGACGGCGTGTGTCATTCTGGTCCTGCTGTGCATCCCGTGTGTCATTGTGATCTGGAGGCAGCCTGAGAGCAAGGAAGCTCTCACCTTCAAGGTACCAGATGTCCTCGTTATTGATTTGACCTTTTATTAGGCTATAAATCTTTGCCTCGGGCTTGAAAGTAAGCACTGAAGTGATGTAAAAGGAAATGCGCTATTAGAACACAAATACTCACAAGGGACAGTATTTGTTTTTTTATCACTTAAAGGGACAGTTCACCCAAAAATGAGAGTCCTGTCAGCATTTACTCGCCCTCATGTCATTTCAAACCTGTATGAATTTCTTTTTTCTGTGTAACACCAAATAAAGGGCCCTTTGATTTCTGTGATTCAGAAAACACAGATGGAATACAGTCATTAAAAATTGAATTTACAATGTGTAATATCGCTTTTGTTTTTGCATTTTAACAGTAAACTTCTGTTTTGCAGCATGCAAAAAAGTTACATTTTCATTTGATTACATGTTAAAAGATTAATTAAATAGTTAATGAATTATGCCTTGATTATCATAAATCAAGGAATGGGTAATTTTTCTTTTTGATTACAAAAATTTATTAAATCAATAAAATGGCGATGGAATTAAAAAATTAAAACAAAACAATTTGGAAAAAGTAAAATATTTCATAGGGTCTTAAAAATGTAATTTTTGTTAAACTTAATGAATTGTTGTTCAATTGTAAGTTTCATTAATTAATTAGACCTTCTTTTTTATTACCAAAAATTATTTTAACCATTAAAATGGAATCCAGAAAAACTGAAATGGGGAAAAAAATGAAATCCAGAAAAACTGAAAAGAAGAAAAAAAATTGAATTTGGGGAGATTAAAAAAAACACCCCCAAACTATGATTTCATCCAGTCTGAGGATTTCAAACATGTTTAATATTTTGAGTTGATTTTAGCACAGTTTTTATAAAATAGAATTTAGGGGAAAAAAATCTAAGATTTCATAGGGTCTTATAAATGTAATTTTTGTTCAACATTAAAAAAAATATATTCTTAAATTGTAAAAGTTTCATTAATTAATTAGACATGTTTTTTAATACCAATTTTTAATTTAACCATTAAAATGGAATCCAGAAAAAAATGTAATCCAAAAAAGTAAAATGAAAAAAAATTATGGAATTTGAAAAAAGAAAATTAAATAAAATGGAATTTGGGGGAAAAAATAAAATGCCTCCAAACTGTGATTCCATCCAGTCTGAGGATTTCAAACATGTTTAACATTTTAAGTTGATTTTCATTTGTCCTGTGTCCCGTGCAACAAGGTGCACATTTCTGCACAAGTTTGTGTTCCGAATGACCTGAAAGTAGTTTAGTGTATGATGCTCATTTTTCCTCTGTAACCATTTACAAAACCAACAAGTCTGCGATACCTGGTATTTCAAAATGTGCTCATATTTGAAAAGTCATACATTGTTCTAACCTTAAATCTAAATCTTCCTGTGTGCAGGTGCCTCTGTTGCCCTGGCTGCCTCTGTTCAGTATCTTTGTCAACATCTATCTCATGATGCAGCTGGACGTGGCCACCTGGTGCCGCTTCACCGTGTGGATGTGTGTCGGTGAGGACATCTGTTCATTTAGCTTCTGCCTGCGATAGCGTCCTGTTTGTCTCCTTCATTCCAAACCACCCACTTCTTTTCTCATGTCCGTTCCCAGGTTTCGCAATCTACTTCGGCTACGGCATCCGGAACAGCACCAAAGCCATGAACAGCTCCCTCCGAAAATACGAGCCGGCCCTTCAGAACAAAAGCCCCATATACCTAGGCGGTGAGGAGAGTGAAGTGGAGGGCATTTCTCTCTGATCGGGAGAGTTTGACGGGCATGTTGCCCTACGCATTTTCGTTGAAGTTACAGATTTATTGTGAAAACGTGGCTCATTCATTGTAGAAACTGCCCCAAACGTCTCAATTGCTAAAGGATTCTTAAAAGAACCCTAAGTGTTTTCCGTTAAGAGGTTGTTGTGCAGCCTTGGCCCTCCAGTACTGTAAATGCTGGTTTGAATGTCCTGCTGTAATCGCTAGTACTGTGATGGCCATATTGTCTGGCAGACAATGAGCTGACGGTGTACAGGGTATTTTATTTTCGGGATTGAGCCCCAAGCGCGTTGTTTGTGCACCTTTGGGTCCAAAATGGTCTCCTTTCACCTCCTGGTTTCCCAGAATGAGGTTGTGAAGTACAACAGGAACCCCTAGTGTTCACAATTTGAAAATGGCAATACCGTTGGACAGTATTTGTGGTCATTGGTTACTGTTAGACAGAATAATTGAAGAAATGAAACTGAAAAAAAAAAGAAGAAAAAAAACTGACTGAAATGCTAAAATCCCATGAGTTTGAGAGTTGTCCAAAGAGTGTATGGATAGAAAAATGGTTTCCATTTCCTAAGTATGACGGTGTGTTATTAGCACTGCTGTCTGCTGTGTGTTGGGATAATGTTATTGGCCAATGTGGTATAAAATGCTAGTATTTTAAAGTGTGTGTGTGAGAGAGAGAGAGAGAGAGAGAGTTTTGAATGGATTGTATAAGGTTGCGCCAGAATCTGTTCCGTTTTACAAAATACTAAAACAAAAAATTGGGAAAAACTGTTTTATATGGACATGTATAGTTTACCCATCCAACTCCTTAAACTTGATGATTTTACTTTGGCATACTGTATAACAGTGTTTCTAGACAACATTTATGGAAGGTTGCCTTCGTAACTGTTGTTTCTGCCAAAACTACTTACACTACCGTTCAAAAGATTTATTTATTATTTTTTAAGAATTTAATACTCTTATTCTGGAAGGATGCCTTAAATTGAAAAGTGACAGTAAAGACATGTATAATACTATTCCAAATAATTGCCATCAAAGAATCTTGAAAAAAATTTATTATAATAAAATGAATTATAATAAAATTATATGAAACTTATTAAAAGGCTGCATTTTAAAATAGAAGAAGGTTATTTAGAGTTGTAATATTATTTCATGATTTTACTGTTTTTTGAGCAAATAAATGCAGCCTTGATGATCATAAGAGTCTTCTATCAAAAGCATTTACTTTTGAACGGTAGTGTATCTACGGTTATCTGTACCAACTGCTAATTTGATAGTAACCACCGCTGACTTGAAAGATTCTGAAAGCTACTTATATTGTTTGAAGGAAATACCCCATAATAATCTTTCATTTTTAACAGTATTAAGTGTAATCTTTGAGCAGAAACTATGGTTACTGTGCTGACTTACTGTAATAACTAACTCTCAGGTCAAGGGTAAAACCTAAACTTGCCTGAAGACGGAAGACCTAAAGAAACAGGCTTTCAACGGCCTTTCTTTCATTTCTGAAGGTGTAGATACTTGAGGAAAAAAAAGTGTCACTATTTTTTTCTTTTTTGTTTTTTACTTTCCATTGAAACTTGGTTCCTGGCAGCTTGGCTGTTGAGCTCATGTACCTTTATCTATTTTGTTGTTTATTGTAGAGAATTTGTAATGTAGTGGAATACTAGTTTACTGTTGCTCAATCAAACTTATCCTGTGCTCTCATCATACCTTTTTGATATTTTATGGTATGAATATTTAAGCCCTTCAGGATGCTGAAATTCAGCTCCTATTCAGCCGTTTTTTTTTTTTTTTTCCCAGATAATCGGAGAGCAACGGAGGCTTGTCTGTGCGACAGAATAGAGTAGAAGTTGTTTAAAACCACTATTATTTTTTAACCCATTTTGTCTTTAATATATTAACATTGACTTCATTATTAGAAGCTCATTTTTGTATAGCTTTCTTTTATTATATTTGTGTTTCTCAATCAGCTAAAAATGGCTTTGTTTACATGTTCCAGAAATGTAAAGTTTAGCATGTAAACGTGTCTGATGACGCATTGTTGTCTGATCCCTAGGCGTTACAAAGTTTTGATTCCGTTTGGAGACGCATGTCTCCTGTAGATCAGTGCCTGATGTTTCATATGTACCTCAAAGATGATTGGTCATCCAAGTCACATGCCTTTGAGATACACTTGTAGTGTTACATGTGTTTATCACTATATATATTGTTTGTCTTTGGGTTTTTTAAACTGTAAATATTCATGCCATGTACAAAGAAAATGAGCTGTATTATAAAAATTCTGTTCATGTTTTTCTTTTTTAAATAAAATGTTTCGCAAAACAACAGAGGCGGTTTGTTGCGCAAAATATATGAGAAGAAAATCATTTTTAGACACAAAATCTTTTGTGTCACACATTTTATTGATCGTTCATCTCATCTCTCACACAAGATCAATAAATACACAGTTAATAGTCATTTCGGTCAGCTAAATGACATTGTATTAGTCTGCAAGTCAAAAATGTACATCTCAGCAGCTACTAACCTCAGTTATGAAAGAGTGAACTTTTATTAATAAGAACCAAACCAGAAAAATCAGGGACATGGTTTAACAGTGCTTTACAGACAGGTATGTTGGTAAAGTCTCTGGAAAAGTGTCTTTAGTGACACATGACCATTTTGAATGAGGAAAAAGGCGGGAAACTCAAATGCGGCTCCCCATAACTGAGTGTTTTTTGTAAGGTTTATGATATCTGAGATTTGCATGTAGTGATTTAAAATGCCTTTTATTTAGTATGTATCGGATCATTTAACAATCATGAGGGTGCATCCTGAAGGAAAAACTGACTTCATATTCCCTATTATTGGTATGACCTCTGCAGGTGACATTCGTCATCATCTCCTCCTCGGGTGATGAGGTTTGACCGTAAGGAATAGAAGTTCCCCCCCTACTGTTGAATTATTAAATCAGAGGTCCCAGCATATAAATAATCAACATTCAAAACATTGGGGTTGGTAAGATTTTTTAATGTATTGAATGAAGTGTATTATTCTCACCAAGGCTGCATTTATTTGATCAAAAATACAGTAAAAGTGACAATATTGTGTACAGATGAATGCGTTCTATTATAATATATTTTAAAATGTTATTTATTCCTGTAAGAGCATAGTCATTACTCCATTCTTCAGTATCTCATGGTGCTTCAGAAATCATTCTAATTTGTTGATTTGGTGCCCAAGAAACATTTCTTAAAATTATCGGTGGTAAAAACAGTTGTGCTGCTTAATATCATTGAGGAAACCATGATACATTGGGTTTTTTTTCACAGGATTCTTTGATGAATAGAAAATTGAAAGAACCGCATATATTTGAACTTCTGTAATAATATTGAAGTCTTTACTGTCACCTTTGATCAATTGAATGCATCCTTGCTGAATAAAACTAGAAATTTCATTCAAAAAGAAATTACAGAAAATGATTGTTAATGAGCATCCTAAGTGAACACATTAGGGGCTATTTGGATTGGTGTGGTCCTCCTGTACATGCTCTCAAATGATCCATCATTTCTAGGTGAACTTTTGGTTTAAACTTCAGATCAGTCTTTGCTCCAAAGGATCAGTGTTTCTGCATTTTTTCCCCTTAAACAGTTCCCACAACTCAGTTCTCCAGGTTCCATCCTGCCAGATTGACCGAGAAGACTTGCCAAAGCTCCAGGAAATTCACATTTGCTGATATTTGTGACCATGGAGCACAAAACTAGTCATAAGTAGCACAGGTATATTTGTAGCAATATCCAACAATACATTTTATGGGTCAAAATGATTGATTTTTCTTTTATGCCAAAAATCATTAGGATATTAAGTAAAGATCATGTCCCATGAAAATATTTTGTAAATTTCCTACAGTAAATATATCAAAACGTAATTTTTGATTAGTAATATATATGCATTGCTAAGAACTTCATTTGGACAACTTTAAAGGCGATTTTCTCAATATTTTGATTTTTTTGCACCCTCAGATTTTCAAATAGTTGTATCTCGTCCAAATATTGTCCTATCCTAACAAAGGAAAGCTTATTTATTGTTGATGTATAAATCTCAATTTCAAAAAAATGGACCCTTGTGACTGAGTTTGTGGTCCAGGGTCACATTTAGGTCATTATTTGAATTGGCTTTAAAGAGAATAGGAACTTTATTCGAAGTAACTATGAAAGCAGGAAACATTGATCGAGGGGACGAGAGTATCTGTGGGTTGTCAAGCTAAGGGAGAACGACAGCACTGGTTTTGCAGTGAAGGAGCATGATACAGAAGTCACTTGATCAACAGAGGCAGCGGCGGTCGCTCTTGGTCACCTCCTCGGATGAGTGCACCACGTTGGGCACGAAACCGCTCTTAACACCCTCCCAGCCCTCCTGGATGGTGATCTCACCACTTTTGACTAGGTCGTAGATATCGCGCGTCAGCTCCGTGAAGGCCCTCTCTACATTTATGGCGTCGCGGGCCGAGGTCTCCACGTAGCGCATGCCGTAAGCGGCTGCCAGTTTCTCGGCCTCCTGTTGGCTCACCTGCCGCTGCTGCTCCAAGTCACACTTGTGGCCCACCAGTATGAAGACAATGCTGTGCCGCTGCACGTGACTGCGCGCTTCCTCCAGCCACTCGTGGACATTCTGGAAGGAGCGGCGGTTGGTGATGTCGAAGAGCAAAAGGCCACCCACTGAATTACGATAATAAGCCCTTGTGATAGATCTAGATCACATACAGAGGAGAGCAGACGATATCAGACAGGTGGTTGAACACGTTAAATGTTACATCATATAAATTAACGGCTGTGGATGAGCGGTATTTTATATTCAAAAGGATGACTTAATTTGTATTAAATTACATTAAACGAGCATGTAAATACTTGATGGGAATTTATGCTAATAGCCTATAAGAAAGCTATAAGCAGAAAATGATCACAGCCTGAAATCCATGAATTTAGTGCGCGGGTTGAAATAGTTTAGGAAATCTATGTGATGTAGAGACTACTATGATGCTTATTTTTTTTGTCCCATTTTTTATTTAATGCAATTCATATGTACAATGACACACTATCATTGGCATGTTTTTAATTTATTATTTATTATTAAATTTATCTTTATAATCTTCCACTGAGACCAGATCTAGAATTGGAATTTTAAAATTTCAAATAGAAAATTCTATGGAAAAATTAGGTTTAAGAAAAGAAAAGTAGGCCTATTGAAAGTTTGAAGTCTAAAAATATCCAGATTGGGAACAAGATTGCATGTGAGGAAAATGTCAAAGTCTTTGTGTATATAGTTACAATAATGTGTAATAAGACGCATAAGCTTACATATGGATTTGGTACTAAGACAAAATACTTAACTGAGTAAATTATAAAAAGAAAGAAGAAAAACAAGGATTATCGGAGTGCATTTTACAAGATAATACTATTTAAGATATTCTACTTTAAATAAAAAAAGATATTCATGTTTAATTCAGTGTGTTATTCACCATTTCTTTGTTATTATTTGTGAAATTTACTACCCATTCTGAGTGAAAACTGTTTCTACACCAATTTTTTAGTGTAATAAGTGCACAGTAATGTTTCTTCTGTCAATGTACTAAAATGTTTTATTTGTGTTTAATGTCTAAGATTGCATGTATTGTCCTCTTATAAGGAAATGTTGAAATCAAATCAATGAAACTTACTTATTAAAAACTAACATGTAAGGCCATTCCAACATTTGGGGGTTTTTAAATAAAAAAACAAAATCATAAATGTATCTTCCTTCTTAAGCACGATGAAGTCATTAAGCAGCTGTGTTAATGTGTGCCAATAGTGTTTAGTTAGCTTAAGTAGCAGCAGGGGAGGGATGTCCTCATTTTAGAGAGCATTTGATTGGTCAAAAAATCTGTGTAGTGCAGGATGAGGCATCAATGTTTTGGCTTGTTTTCCTGAGAGAGAAAGACTATACATTTGAAATGCATTTATCTGCCAAAAAAAATTTATTTTGCCAACGTTTAGGTGTACGCTAGCATATAGAAAGCCTCAAAGCTAACAATCATAGACTAAAAGCCACAAATCTCCTATTATGAATTGTTTAGAATTACAATTAGAGAATGCATGTAGCTGCGATAGCTACATGTAAATGTCATCAAATGCCACTAGATGTACCTGAATCTTTCTTGGCCTGCCGTGTCCCAGATCTGAAGCTTGATGCGTTTGCCTGGTTCAATCTCTACCAGACGGGAGAAGAAGTCTACGCCGACAGTAGGATCAGACACCTGTGCAAAACGTCCTTCTGTGAAGCGTCTGATCAAACAAGACTTCCCCACCGTCGAGTCCCCAATGACAATCAGCCGGAACTGGTACAGCCATATAGCTTCCATATCTTATATGATCTGTCAATGAATAACAGTGTTTTGTTATTAGATTACACAGTAATAAATGTTTTCTGAGTAAACAGTTGAATAGTTAAAAAAAAAAGTTATGTAAACATTTACTTATCCTTGAATTTTCATTTTTGTATAGGCTATTATTCAACTCAAATACATTATTATTATTATTATGAAAGTCGTTTTTAAGGATCAGATCATGTAGAATTGGAATAGACTATCAACTGAGCCTCGTTCTTTAAATGGACGACTATCATTCAAATAGGTGTTAGTATAATTACCTTAATCCATATATGATGCGAGACCCTTAATTTGTATGGCAGTCCAAATTATACATTTATACATTGGAATGATGTTGAAAATTGTTATAACTGTGATCAAATTGACAAAAATGTGTCAATAAAATCCTTTTTGAGTAGGCCCATGTGAATCTCAGAGCTTGTATCAGACCTGAATTTTTATATATAATATAAATTTAATATAAATATAATTTATATGATTTCATAAACTGTTTAACACGACCTCTTTAGTATCCAAACGATAATGCATTTTATAACAACTTAGCATCTCTCGATTTACGATTTTCTAAAGCTAAGTTAGCTAAAGCATAGTAGATGCTTGCAGGCCTATGAGTCGAGCATCGCACTTGTGTAAAGAAATCGCTCTATGAACACAGATTATTGTATATTTCGTGTAATTATTACCTTGGTTATGCTTCTCAGTGTCTGAGGATGGCAAGCCCCATATTCTTCGCTGTCTTTCAGTCAGAAAGCGTATAATACCGTGGCGTTCCCAGGCAAGGCATCCGAGCACACCCGAATGTTTTTGAGGATAAATGTGCAACTAGTCCCGCTTTGAATATGCACTAACTGACCAAACGAATTAACATAATCGACTGGGGCGTTTGCATTAAGACCTGTTAGTTTCAGAATGCCCATAAATTCTTGGTAAATTCATATTGTCAATCTCGTGATTAGGGATAAAGAGATGTTTGTGAAAATGTGCTGATGAAATGGCAGTATCATGAGCATCATATAGCCTGACTCATCCCTCATCAGTACCATTACCGTAATAACTGATAGAGCGACGCACTACTGGCGGTGTCGCAAATCTCTGCTCCCTCATTCAACACTTCCAGGAGGCGTTATACCGTATACTGTATAAATATGTTTATACTGGCAGCTACAGTTGAGCCCGCACACTGATGCTTATCATTAGTGACTTTCAAATGGACTTTTTCAAAAGAACGAATATGTGACCCTGGACCACAAAATCAGTCATAAGATTTTTTATCTTATTTCAATGTATACATCTTCTGAAAGCTGAATAAATAAGCTTTCCATTGATGTATGCTTTGTTAGGATAGGACAATATTTGGACGAGATGCAACTATTTGAATATCTGGAATGTGAGGGTGCAAAAAAAATCAAAATATTGAGAAAATCGCCTTTAAACTTGTCCAAATGAAGTTCTTAGCAATGCATATTACTAATAAAAATTAAGTTTTGATATATTTACAGTAGGAAATTTACAAAATATTTTCATGGAAAATTATCTTTACTTAATATCCTAATGATTTTTGGCATAAAATACAAATCAATAATTTTGACCCAGACAGTGTATTGTTGGATATTGCTACAAATATACCACAGCGACTTAAGACTGGTTTTGTGCTCCAGGATCACATATGCCAGCTCTCATCACTGGCCTTAATTTTGAGCATTTTAATTCAAATTATTATTTTTGTATTTAAACATCAAATAGAGTCAACTAAATAGCCTACAGAACAAATGCATAAACCATAGTTTAAAATTGTATATAGACATTTATATAGACATTACGTATTGCAATTGTTAAACACAAACACAATAAATTAAAGAAACACGCACTGAAACAAATAAATGAAGCAAATCATAACATAAATCAAATTAAACTTAATCAAAGATTCAGCTGCTTATATTGAAATAAAATTGAAATAATTTTTAAATGCCACAAAACTCGGAGGAACTTTAACAAATCTCTATTTGTGTAAATAACACGATATAATCAAAATATTATTGTTAGACCAATCTGACTAGCGTAAACACTCCCAAGTTGTGCAGTTTTATGGGTACATTGGGAGGTGCTGCAAACTCCACTTTTGGTGATATTAAATAATCTTATATTAAATGTTTATGTTTCCACAAAGTTATCTAGTTATCTTTTTACAAATGTTACAAATGTAACAAACATTATCTTATAACAAATCAATCAGTCAGATGGGGCGTGGCTATGAGGCAATGTGTGTTAATGGGCGTGGCGTTCTTGGGTTCCATCATTCATCACTTCTGTACTTGATGAAGAAGCAGAGATCATCTGTGGCTTTTACCATTTGTGTTCTTTGAAGAAAAAACTTTAAAATACATTTTATTCATGTTTTTAATTTTTTAAATACATCCACTTTGTTTTCTTTCTCATGTGGAGCTAATGGGAAGGTAAAGCTAGTAAGGAGGACGAGCACAAAGTAACATGACAGCGGTTTGACCTAACTTTGAGCATTATATAAACATTTTAAGAGCGCGTGCCTCTCACAAACTGTAATCCTACAACAATGATCAATGGATAAGCTGTGAAACATAAGAGCACTCATGTGCTACAAACTGTACAAAAAGTAGGTCAGTGCGTTTATGATCGGGGTGTTTATTTGCTATTTTTTTTAAGTCGTCATGCAGAAAGAACATTTATTCAAAGTTCTAGTCATCGGAGACCTCGGAGTGGGAAAAACGTCGATAATCAAACGATACGTTCATCAGATATTTTCTCAACATTATCGCGCAACCATTGGAGTGGATTTTGCTCTTAAAGTCCTTCACTGGGACAGTCAGACGGTGATCCGGCTGCAGTTATGGGACATAGCAGGTACGTTCTCCTATTAAAATGTTTAATATTTAATGTATATGTTAAACATATCCCGCTGGCTTTGTTTTATTTTACTTTACAAGATGCTGAATTCATATTATTTAGTGCTAGTCCAAAGGCAATTAAAGTAACAAGATATATTAGGCAACATTTGTATAGTGTTGGTGGTCCATATAATATGATAAATCATTGTAAGTACGCTATTGCCTCTCTGAAATCTCCTCCTGCTGAGTTTCCTTGTGTGAATGTGAAGGAATGTGTCTTGTGTGTTAATCTCAGCTGGTCTCATACTCGTGCTAAAGTCACATGAGAGTTTGAGGTAAAGTCCATAAACACACACACACACACACAAACACAAACACACACAGACAGACAGACAGTGTAGATCAACACAGTGTTATAGTAGGATTTATTATTAAGAAAAACATTAAAAACATGATGCTATTTATGTCTGAGTGATGTTTAACCTCCTCTTTGCCATCCCACATTCGTCATAGGACAGGAGCGCTATGGGAACATGACACGGGTTTACTATCGGGAGGCCGTGGGAGCCCTCATAGTATTTGACGTGACCAGAGCCTCCACGTTTGACGCAGTGCTGAAATGGAAAGACGACCTGGACTTAAAGGTCACTCTCAGCAACGGCAAACCTGTCCCAGCTGTGCTTCTGGCCAACAAGTCTGACCAGTCACGTGAAGGTCTGCGTTCCCAGATTCCAAAGCTTGATACATTCTGCAAAGAGAATGGATTTGTGGGCTGGTTTGAGACCTCTGCAAAGGTGAGGGGTTTATTTTGTGACCCTGCGCAGGATGTAGATGTAGAGATACAGAATCAGGATCTGTGTATGTGTTTGTGTAGCTGTTTGCATGTTTGCATTTAACACAAATACAGCAAGAATGCATTGTGCTCATTAGCAGGAAGGCCATTGTTTACCATCTACAGCCCCACTTTAATGAGTTACACAGTTGTGTGTGAAAGGGTATAAAGTGGATCCTCAAATAAATGACATGACACCATACTGTCTGAAACATTTTAACTCTGGATCACCTTTATCACTTTATGACTGTGCTCTTTTTATATACTTTTCTTTTTAACTTTTTAATTCCACCAGGCAGTTTACAGCTGCCTCTATATATTTTGAACCATAATCTGGGGTAGAGTTGCATTAAATGTTACGCCATACAACTGTTGCATTCATCCTCGGGTAAATGTCACATGATCTGAGCTGTAGAGACAGTGCATTCTTTACATGCAGACTGGGCAAAAAAACGTGCATGTTATAGTATGAGTGGCAAATCCAATTATGTATGCATTAGAATAATATTTGACATGCAATTGAGAATTATGTGTGTGATAAAATTATTATAAATGATATACAAGTGTATGTGTTCAAAAGTTTGGGGTCAATAACATTTTTTATAAGGTATCTAATACTTTTATTCAGCAAGAATGCGTTAAATTAATCAAAAGTGACAGTAAAGATATAATCTTTCTAAAAAATATATATTTAAAATAAATGATGTTCTTTTGAATTTTTTTATTAATCAAAGAATCCTGAAAAATATATCATGGTGTGCACAAAAATATTAAGCAGCTCATCTGTTTTCAACATTGATACTCATAAGAAATGTTTCTTGAGCACCAAATCAGCCTCTGGAATGATTTGTAATATTAATATTAGAATGATGAATATTAGAACAGTTTCTGAAGGATCACGTGACACTGAAGACTAGAGTAATGATTCAGATGTGCCATCACAAGAACAAAATACATTTTTAAATGTATTAAAGGGGTCATATGATGCTTTTTTAAAGATCATTATTTTGTGTATTTGGTGTAACAGAATATGTTGACATGCTTTAATGTTCAAAAAACACATTATTTTTCAAATACTGTACATTATTGTAGGTCCTCTATGCCCCGCCTCTCTCAAACGCTTCGTTTTCTACAAAGCCCCCTCCTT
>NW_015667272.1:701167-706492 GCF_001515625.1 Sinocyclocheilus rhinocerous
CACACACACACACACACACCGCTCTCTCTCGCTCTCTCTCTCTCTCTCTCTCTCTCTAGCTCGTTTGCTCGCACACACATACACACGCACACACACACACACACACACGATGCGCAAAACTCCGCCGCGTGCGCACACACACACACACACACACACACACACACACGATGCACATTTGAACAGTCAATAGCAAATACTTAAACTAATAACAAAACAGAAGCTGATTCAGAAGCATAAAAAACAGTTTAAATATTAATAATATTTTACAATATTAGTTTTACTGTATTTCTGATCAAATAAATGTAACCTTGGTGAGCATAAGATACATTAATGTTCATATTCTTGATGTTTAATGTTCAAAAACATTCAGAAATCTTACTAACCCCAAACTTTTCAACAGTGATGTATGTGGCTGTAATATAGGGCTTTGTGATCTTATTGTCTGAATGACTCCCATATTCTTTGTGTTTGATTTTACGCCCACTGAAGGAGAACACAAACATCGAGGCGGCAGCTAAATGTCTGGTGGATCACATTTTAGCCCATGAAGAGAACATCACCAGCAACACAGACCCAGATGTGGTGGCCCTCCCCGGGTACAACAACAACACAAAAGAACGGGTCCGAGCCAAATGCACGGCGTGTTCCAAATTTTGAATACAGGAGGATGAAAGTAAATATAAAATAAATATGTTGCAGTTTGTTATAGATTTAAGGGGACTCAGCCATTTAATGGTAATCCCAAAACAATGAGATTCATCTTCAAGACACAAGAAATGCAACAAAATGGCGGGGACTGTGAAGAAGGATTGTGCTGATTATATGTAGCGTGAAAT
The DNA here is from genome assembly GCF_001515625.1 of Sinocyclocheilus rhinocerous. Classification (NCBI taxonomy): domain Eukaryota; kingdom Metazoa; phylum Chordata; class Actinopteri; order Cypriniformes; family Cyprinidae; genus Sinocyclocheilus; species Sinocyclocheilus rhinocerous. Next base: position 702,004 of record NW_015667272.1, read on the forward strand.
CTCACATCATTAGATAACACTGTGTTGGTGACACTTCAAGTTTCAAGGATTTCACTCATCAGTGTCCTGTTTACAGGTGAATGCTCTGCTATTTTAGCCAAGTACCAAGTATTTTATGACACATGTCCAGGTCAATTATGCATTTCTTGCTGTTTTGTGTGCGGACTCTTTGAGCATGTAATATTTATTAAAAGTGACCTCTTATTCAGTTAGCCTATATAAGATTAAAAAAACTATGATGTTGTGCACACAAAATGCCTTAATACTTGCACAGCTACAGTATCTAGGAATGTTATCATGCAACCTCTTGCATTAACAAATAAAGCATACAGTATTTTCCCTCATGTAAGCTCTTGAATATGATATTGTAGCCCTGCGCAATTCAGGGTTGTGCAATGAAAAGAGGCAAGACGCACCATTAAAGACTCTGAAATGGCCGTCTGATGCATTCTTATGTACAGAGGGGGTTTAAAGCAGTGCGGAAATTCCACCTTAAGGTGCCCACCCCAGATATTCTGACACAGGCCAATCGCCCCCCTCTCCAGTCACCTGATTCTCATACTGCCATTTTGCGCGGAGCGTCCGACTGTTAACTATAGGAAATTGGAATTGTTGCTTCATCAAACGAGATGCTGAATTTTCACATTTAGGACCACTGCTGCAACTGTTCGACTGGGATAATATCCACATAATATTTCGTATTCTCAGTAGCGCATGCGTTTATATAACGCGCGTAAGGCCGCTGAAGGAATTTGGAGAATGATGCTTGGTATCAAATTCCCTGATGCACCGACTCCGCGCATGCAATGAAGCAGGGCGAGATTTTCCGCGGCTAGACGTCGAGAACGCTCCGATTTTCATTTTCGTTCGCCGAGATCGTAGTTAGCTTCGTTCAAACAGCAATTACATGGTTAACCGGCAACACCGGGGGCTAGCGAGTAACATAGTGTCCTTTTTGCGCGTGCTTAACGGGTAGGCCTATTTAAATAACGATCGGTCATTATATTGTCATCGTTTCAGCGCGCGGTGATTGCCGTTATCTGAATGTCAGAGCATCCTCGCCCGTGTCCGGTTCGTATCAGGGTAGCGCTCTCTGCAAGACCGACTAAGCCCACGGAGCGGGCTCCCACACACCCCTGCAGCGAATAGATCTGTTTGAGAGACGATTTATTGAAAATCGTAATATGTCGGGACAGTCCATCACTGACCGGATCGCCGCGGCTCAGCACAGCATGACCGGATCTGCCATCAGCAAAGCCGTGTGCAAGGCCACGACGCACGAAGCCAGCGCGCCCAAGAAGAAGCACCTTGATTGTAGGTTAAAGCAGAAAAACGCTGCGAAATGTCACCCGTTGTGTTTTGCACTGTGCTTCGGCTGTCATACATTCACTCTTTGCCGGCCGCTCATTTGCTGCTATTTACAACCTAATCGAGGACATTCAAATGATTACAGTAGATGATGATTTCTGGACAGCCATTATAGAGTTCATTTCATCAATTAACTGAAGGTCACCGTGGCACGTTCACAGTCCCGTACGGACGTAATGCAAATTAGAAATGCGTGATTGACACACTGACCAATTTGCATACGACAGGGACCTCTTAACCATTTCACACGACGTTATTTATTCGAAATGCATTCGAGTCATTTTGATTCTATGCATGCCACATCGGAGATACCACAACTAGATGTTTGTTAAATAATTATGCAGATTCCTATGTAGACAACGTGCTCATGATTAAATCCTATAGGAAACATACAATGTCAAGGGCACAGCATGATGCACACTACGCATAGCTTGCGTACACAATGCAAGGATCAGATTGCTTGTGATTTGTATCTTAATTCCTGTTTTCAATGTTGGTGTTGCTGTTTGTATTTCTCCATTGTTGACTTGCACAGTTTGCTTTCCTAGTCTGAGTCATTGAAGGTGACAGCAGTTTAATGCAGTGGTGTTTGTAGCTTAGGTGTTTCATATTGGATCACCTTAACCTTAATCTGGTTTATTATATGCTGCATTGCATTTGTTAAATGAGTCATTTGTTTTTTATTTGCAAGAAGCATAGTGTAGATATTTATGTAAAAAATCCTGTTTACTGATATGAGTCACAATATCGGAGAAAGATTTGATTCTGAAATCGGAATACCATCACTATCTTGGCAAGGTGATCGCTATGACCGATATTTGTATTTGCAGGTCGAGTTTTTTTTTTAATCCCACCTTTGTATGAGTCAGAATGGACACCTAACACACGACTTGAAGGTGCACCTTCCTTTACATGTCAAAATGAGTTTTTCTTCAATTCACTAATAATAACTAAGCGTAGCTGATTAATGAAGCGGGTTATCAATTAAGCTGTCAGTTAACGAGTCCAGAGCAGATGTCCTGTGGGGGACATAAAGAAAGCAGCCTGCAGATCTAATAAACTGCCAGGCTCATTCAAAGTAATAAAGGTAGCAGGTGGTCTCTGAATATGTTCTAGCATTCACTGACACAGGTTCTATTATCAGTTCATTAGAGAGAAATCAAGTGTAACTTTTGAGTAACCGCTATTCAAGCAATGTCATGTTAGATAGCAGACCAGCATCAGTACGGATTGTTCTATTACAATGAAACATCACATTTCTGGCAGTTCACCGTATATAATTATGAACCACTGAAGTAGACAACAGATAAATATTGTGAGTATGCATAGAATGTCGTTAGAATGATTTGTTGGCCAATTTGTACAAAGCTATGGAACGACATCTAGATTAACTGTACAGTTTTATAACCAACTATGTGACTGAAAGAATGTGGACACCTGAACAAAACAACCTGATTATTGGACATTTGGTTTCAAAACCATTGGAATTATCAGTTAGTCCTTCCTAACCGCTCCCATTCTCCTGGGAAGGCTTTCCTAGATGTTGGAACATGGATGCAGGGATGTATTTCTATTCACACAGAAGCGCATCTCTGGCTCGTAGTCAGCTTTCCGATTCATTCGAAAGGTGTTCAGGTCTGGGCTTTGTGCAGGCTATTCATAAACTCACTCACTCATAAATAATTTCTTTATGGACTTCTCATTTATTGACCCCCGAAGGGGTTTTGGTACACTCATTTCTACTAAAATGTTTAAGTAAATTGGACGACTATGTTCTTGATTTTATGCTGTTAGTGATGGGTGTAGCTGAAATAGCTAACCTTGTTCATTATAACCTGTTCGCTGGCCATGTAATTTTTCCAATGCATAAAAACGGTATTTTTCTTTTAACAAATATACTGTTCAAAATTTTGGGGTCTGTAATTATTTGAAAGAAGTCTTGTATTCTTACAGAGGCTGCATTTATTTGATTAAAAATTCAGTGCAACAGTAATATGGTGAAATATTATTACAATTTAAAAGAGCAGGTTTCTGTTTTAATGCATTTTAAAATGTAATTGATTCCTGTGATGGCAAAGCTGAATTTTTAGCACCCATTGCTCCAGTCTTCAGTGTCACATGATCCTTCAGAAATCAATGTGCTGATTTGGTGCTCAAGAAACATTTCTTATTATTATGAATTATTATTATTATTATGTTGAAAACAGCTGTGTAATATTTTTATGGAAATGTGATACATTTTTCAGGATTCTTTAATGAATAGAAGATTCAGAAGAATTCAGATCGATTACATTGTAAATGTCTTTACTGCCACTTTTGATCAATTTAAAGGGATAGTTCACCCAAAATAAAAATTCTGTCATCATTTACTCAGCCTCAAATTGTTCCAAACCTGTATGAGTTTCTTTTTTTCTGTTGAACACATAAGAAGATATTCTGAAGAATGTTAATAACCAAACAGTTGATGTATTCTTTCCATATTATGGAAGTCAGTGGCTACCATCAAGTGTTTACTCACATTCTTCAAAATATCTTCTTTTGTGTTCCACAGAAGAATGAAACTCATACAGGTTTGTAACAACTTCAGGGTGTATTTTCATTTTTTGGGTGAACTATCCCTCTAATGCAATTCTTGTTGAATAAAAGTATTAATTTCTTTAAAAAATCCTTCTGACCCCAGACTTTTGAACAGTAGGGTACAACGGGGCTAAAGGCGTCTTTGATATTATTTTCATCTAAACCACTAGATGGCACAAAAACGTGGCGTAGCACTTTCCAAAACATCCGCTTTTCAAGATGCACGTGTATAATTGTCTGACCCTTGACGTGATCGCGCGCAGCAGCGCAAAGTTGATTCTGTGCTTACTTAATCTAATATTTTATGTTTTTTAAAATGTTGTAGATTTAAGTAGCAAACAAGAATCGCTAAAATTAAGGCATATATTACTTTATGATTTTCAGTTTGGTTTAAGATACTTAAAGCAACAGTTTTTAAATAACGAAAGAATATGTAAAAGTATGGTATTTGGGGTAAAAAAAAAGAGCCCCTGCTGTTGGGGCTAAAGGCGCACAGTAATTAACATGATAATTAATAGATGGCTGACTTTTCCATTTGTTGACA
>NW_015667272.1:706643-709686 GCF_001515625.1 Sinocyclocheilus rhinocerous
TATTTTAAAATATATTTTTTATATTAACATATTTTAATGACAGTATATTTATTGAACAAAAATTAATTCTTTTATTTTTCAAAATAAGCAGAAAATAGTACAAACTTTGCTAAAGTGATTGTTTTTAACAAGTATTAACTTAGACATTATTTTAAAAAAAACATGTATTTGTATCAATACCGTGTGCCTTTTACCCCATGCTGGTGGGCCTTTTACCCCGTGTGTGGGGTAAGGCCCCTCTTGCCATCTCATACATTTATAAGATTTTTAAACAAAATAAACAACTTGAATGATTTATTTTCACACAAAATATGTAGCTCCATTAATGTTCAATACAACGTATATATTTTTTCTGCAATTATGCATTTTAGGTGCAGTGAATAGCACATTTTTTCTTAAGGTGGGCCTTTAGCCCCGTTGTACCCTACTGAACTAATAAGTAGGTCCACAGACTTTTTCAACCACAATACAATAGTCCTGGATCATGTACAGTCATTGCTTCTGCTCTGTTTTGCTCACCATCCGCAGATCTAATGCACTGCACCAATGAGCTGAACGTGAATATACCTCACTTGGCTGACACATTGTTTGAGAGGACAGCAAATCAAAGCTGGGTGGTGGTCTTTAAAGCTCTCATTACTACACACCACCTCATGATGTACGGCAATGAGGTAAGAGTCGCTGCTTGAATTCTTGTTGTTCTTGTCAGCTTCTCAATGAAATGTAGTGTGTCACAAAATCAATGTAAAAGTACTTGCCAGGACCATTCTGTCAGATTTTCAGGTAGCTGGGAAACATAATATTTCTTGTTTTTATGTTTTTCAGTAGATCTTTATTGTTGTTATTCTGCTCAGTTTGCTCTACCGATAACCCTGCACTTGCTTTTTATCATCCAGAGGTTTATCCAGTACCTTGCATCAAGAAGCACACTCTTTAACTTGAATAATTTCGTAGATAAAGGCGCATTACAAGGTATGTTTTATGGTTAATACTTCATAATAATTTTGTTTTTGAACCTTCTCATCAGATTTATGCTGTATGTGAAGCTTTAAGTGGCCTAAAGCACTGTATCATTGAACGTCTCTTCTAGGTTATGATATGTCCATCTACATTAGACGTTACAGCAGGTATCTGACTGAGAGGGCTCTGTCCTACAGACTCGTCGCAGCTGATTTCACCAAGATGAAGAGAGGGTGAGGCGTCTGCTCTGGGGAAATATTCCTTAATGAGCCAAATAAGACAAATGGCAGCATTACTGCAGAAAGAACGGCAGCCTTTGAAGGTGTACAGTTGTGGTCACACCTGTCAGTTTCAAATATGTATAACCTCACACCATTAATATGTTCTGCGCAGGACGGATGGAGTGATGCGCAGTATGAGCATAGAAAAGCTGATGAAGACTCTACCTATCATTCAGAATCAGCTGGACGCCCTTCTGGACTTTGAGGTACAGGATATAAAATACCTCAGATTCCAAAGCCAAAATTTTGTGTGAATAAAACAAATAAAATGAATGATTTTTATTGGTATAATTATTTCACATCTGCTCTTCCGTCTCGGCAGTTTTACACAACACTGCATTTCATTTTTTCTTTTCTTTTTTTAAATTAAATATCGTGCATTATTTAACACATGTGGATCCAATAGAAGGGAATGTTGTCAAAGTATAGACCAATTTCAGTGTTTTTGTGGGCGGAGCCTATCTGGTGGTAGAAAATGTCAGTTTTAAAGTAGCGGTCTATGGAAGCCATGGAATAAAAGAATAAAAAAGGTAATTTTGAGTTAATATTTCACAATTCTGAAATATTGTGAAATATTTCACAATTTTTCTTCCAAATCCAAGATTATGTGTCACAATACTGATAAGAAAAATCAACTCGTCATTTTCTCTTTTCCCCTCAGCTCAGAATCATGAGTTTATATCCCACACTTCTGGCTTTTTTCCTCAGAATTGACAAACTCGCAGTTGTTGAGTTAAATCGAGTTATAAAGTCTGAACTAGGAGATATAAACTTGCATTTGCGAGAAATAAAAGTCAGAATTGTGAGATAAAATAGGTAAATGTTATGTAAAATGTTATAGGTTTAAACAGTATTTCATGCTGTAACTGTAAATAAAATATGTCCCATATGAACTGCGAATGTGAATATTATGTAGACTTATTGTTTAAATCAAATTTATGCTTTTAAAATAGGGTAATCACAGCAGGTTTCATTCATAGTCTGTCCGTTTAAACGTCTGCGTTGAGTTTCAAATGGCGTCTTTGACAACAGTATTCTATAAAAATTATTTGCATTCCGATTCTGACATCAAAAGGCACAATCTCTTCTCTTATTCTCAAATTCTCTTATTCCATGGAGTTTACTCCCACTTGTTACCAGTGTTTTTCTGCCACCACAATGTGCACACAGCTTTATATCAGCATGAGTGTGATTTGGCTGTAGAAAAGAGAGATATTACATGGCTACTCATGTGATATTGCATTTATACAAAAGTCAAACAGCACAAGTAAGTAAACAAAAATGAGTTGATGAGTTGAAAAAATGAGTTGCTTCATTGAAGTTTTTTATATTATGTTTTATTATTATATTATATTATACATATGTATAATGCGGCATATATATATATATATATATATCATATCATATATCATATCAATGACGATTTTCGACAAATACAAAAATAATAATTGCAATTGCAATTGTTCAAACATTAAGAATGTTGTGTGCACATAAATTCATATTATCATTTTAAATTCTAAATGATTTTAGTGTTTTTTTTCATCTAGATGAATAAAAAAATGTCCGGTGGTGCGACCGTGATTTATCAAAATCCCTGGGTCATTCTACTTTATTACACAGAACTTAATTTCTGAACTTATTTGTTTTGCTTTCTTTGTATGTATGGATTACTTGCATTGTTACCGACATCTGGTGAAAATTTCATGTAAACAGCACCTTTAGAAATATATTTACTGAGAAAAATGGTGATGTGTTCAATACTTATGTAAATATGTAGTATACATAATGAATATCAATTGTAT
>NW_015667272.1:710689-769102 GCF_001515625.1 Sinocyclocheilus rhinocerous
ATTTATGTGCACACAACATTCATATTATAATTTTAAATTCTAAATGATTTTAGTGTTTTTTTTCATCTAGATGAATAAAAAAATGTCCGGTGGTGCGACCGTGATTTATCAAAATCCCTGGGTCATTCTACTTTATTACACAGAACTTAATTTCTGAACTTATTTGTTTTGCTTTCTTTGTATGTATGGATTACTTGCATTGTTACCGACATCTGGTGAAAATTTCATGTCAACAGCACCTTTAGAAATATATTTACTGAGAAAAATGGTGATGTGTTCAATACTTATGTAAATATGTAGTATACATAATGAATATCAATTGTATTTATAGTTTTATATTTATAAAACTACAGCAAAAATATAACATATGATATAGGAATAAAATATTTGATATGGATATTAAGGATATAATAATAACTGTTATTTTGGATTAAAGAAATAAAAATAATGTAAATTATGAAATGTAAAACACACAAAACCAAAACATTCAGTCTTCCCCTACCTGACGTTTATGAAAAATCTTCTTGAAAACATAGTTGAATCTTTCACTTAACCATACTGTTATTGAGATACAACCCTTGTAACAACTTACCCCTCTATGGCGCTTTGGAGAACTTCTTAGGAGAAGTTTGGAAGCTTGATATTGCTTGATGATTTATAGATGCCTAGTAGGAATGCAGAAATACAGCATTTAAATGTTTTGACAAAGATTGTGACTTTGTGCTTCCCTGTAGGCCAGCTCTAATGAACTGACCAATGGGGTGATCAATTGTGCCTTCACGCTGCTCTTCAAGGACTCTATCCGCATCTTTGCTGCTTACAATGAGGGTGTCATTAATCTGCTAGGTAATGCATTCACCTCAGAGCAAAGATCCATGTAATTTCAGTAATATGAATAATATGAATGTGCGGCGCAAAGGTTGTTGGTCACAGCAACTTTTATATATGAATATATTATATGTCTTAGAAATATTTTTGTACTTCAAAGAGAAATGTTAACTTGCTTTTTTCTTCACTTCAAAGAGAAATATTTTAATATGAAGAAGAATCAATGCAAAGAGGCGCTGGAAATATACAAGAGGTTTCTTATCAGGATGACCAAGCTCTCAGAGTTTCTCAAGGTGGCAGAGGTAAAACGTCTCCAGATATAATCCATGCATGGGATGGTTGGGCTCATCTTGTTCAGGCCCTTTTTTGCTAAGTGTCCCTCTTGCCTTTTGGTCCAAGAACCTGTATCAGAGCCCCCCCACCTCATGCTGCCTGTTCTGGTGCCTGCACTGCATGCCTTAGCAGAAAGTCTCTCTATCTATCTGTCCCTCTCAACAACAGCAAGACCAGAGCTATGACACGACTGCAACGACAGTCCTTTAATGTGCAAACGATGAGTTGAACCTTTGTTTTGCAGTTTGGATGCAGGCACAGTTGTCAATTTGGATCTATTGGATGAATAATTGCTTTAATGACAAGATAAGACACGCTGCAAAGATAAAGTTTTGATTCTGTATAGATGAATGAACACCGGGCACCTTGATAAAGGACATGATATTTTTGACAACTGTGCCAGTGCGATGGTTGGAATTTAGCTGTTTACTTTTGTCTGTAAAGCCCATTATTTTGATGTGTATGGAGGCATATATTGGGGAAAAATGCTAAGCACATCCTTCTTGAGTTTTTTGTTTGGTTTCTTCTCTTCTCTCTTTGGTTTTTCTCCTTTTCTTTTTTGCTTTCTGGCTGAATAATATGACTTGAGGAAAAGGGTGAAGTGCTATCCAAAAACTGACTAAAGTTGACTTTAAGAGCACATTTCTTTCTTTGTATAACAATGTGTGTATGCCATTTGTTTTTCTTGTCTTTTTTCCAAAGTCAACATTAGTTGTGTGTTTCTTTTGGATGTTTCTCACCTAGTCATGTAAATATCTCACCATTGACCTACAAGTGTCTTCTCACTCACCATCTCCGCCACAACCTCAATATCTTTGTGTGTCCATCCATCCATCCAGTCGTCCATGCTTTTGTTTTTGTTTTTCATACACTGCATGGAGTAATGGCTCTTTTTCTTAATTCTTCTTTCTCCCTTCTCCACGTGCCTTGGTTTTTCCTCTTTTTACCGTTTGGTTTCACGTTTTGTTTTCCGTTCTCCCTCCCTTCCTTTTCTTTTGTGTCACAGCAAGTTGGAATTGATCAGGTTGACATCCCAGATCTCTCACAGGTTAGTGGTGCATTTCATCTCAGTTTCTCTCATGTGGCTTCACCCTGATCTCTCATTCACGTCTCACCCCATAGACCATCATCCCCAGCCCTGATTTCTTTTGATTTCCCCCTCATCTATCAGACTTTTAGGATAGGGGCCTCAAGAAACTTACTCCATACCCGCGCACTCCCAAGGAATCAGATGTGCTGTTTTGCATTTTCTGTTGTCGCCAGAGGTAAATGGGTACCAAAGCTAGTCTATGTGAATTTTTACAGGTGCTATCTCTGATAGCCGTTGCCTTGATTATACCCACATTTGATTAGCAATGAAAAGTCAATTAAGGTCTCATTAAAGCTTAGTGCTTGCCCCTCGAGCCACTATTTCTTACTGGCATATACCCATGAGAAATCTGACTGCTTGTAATTCGAAAGCCGCGTCTTCGCCGTCTCCGACACTCGCATACGACTGCATTTACCCTCCGTGTACACACCAAGAATAACGAATGAATGAATATTTATTCACAAATGGCAGTTGGAGAAAATTATATATTATGAGTGTAAATAGTTGTTTTAATCATTATTAGATTACTATTTTGGACTTAATTATTATTGCCGCCAATTCTGCAAGGGTGTTTATTTAAGATTAAAAAAATATGGCGAAACGTCGCACTCATGGTTCATAGATTGGAATACACAACATCTGTCACATGTGGTCTGGTCACAGAAGTTGAAATATTTCAGCTCAACCGAAGCTCAAGTTCAGTCCACAAATTTCCAAATTTGCGATTCTCCATTGGAAAGGAGCGACTTCTGGTCGGTCGTTTGTCGGAGACAGCGAGAAGGCGGCTTTACACCGATTGATATATGGCTAAATGGTGCGTGTGCGACGATCTCCGCCACGCTGTACGTGGCCAGTCTGACGTTGTGGGCACAGCTTCGCTAAATAAAGAGCTCTCCTAACCTGTACGCACTCACCTTTGCCATATATCTCTGTACTGGTAGGGTATTCTGCTTGGATAGCTTCTTGGGAAGACCAGTGAATGTGCACTAAACTAAAAGAATGCCTTAAAACTGGAGCTGGGGACTAAATTCTGCATGGCACCTCATGAAGTTAATATAGTCAGCAGCACTGCCAAATATAGACCTGCTTTTCCAGCATCTCTCGACAATTCTGCCAGGGTGCCGGGCATTGACGTCCCCCTTCAGTTTGCCACCATTTGGCATATTTGACATTTTCATTTACATTGGACAGGGACTCCTGAAGGTGTTGGGCTGGCACACTACAGAGTGGTACTTCAACAAAACATTTTATTGGAAGGAGTGCCTTGTTTTCTTAAGCTGAAGCAGTATTCAGAAGGCCTGCGCTCTATTCTCGAGTACTCTATCATTAGCACCATTGATTAGGCTTATTTCATGAGTCCTATTTAAGTGCCTTTTCTTGTCTGTAAGCTAGATATTCATCACGGCCTTTTGTATACTCCTGCTCCTGTAGTACCCTTGTCTTAACTTCTCTTCCTTGTTTATCTCTCCTTTAATAGTGTGTTGTTTTGTTGCATATGTTTCAGATTTCTCAGTAGAATGCTCCCTCTGTTGTCTTCCTTAAAATGACACGTCTGAGAAATCTGCTCTTTTGTTATTCATGAAATGTCCTCCTCTGAATTGGCATGCACACCGGACACAGCTCGTTGCCCAAAGGCAAACTTTGTGTAAGAGCGGACGCAAGTGCCCGTGTGCCGAATCCTTTCGGCCGCCGTTTCGATTCAATTGACGTTGCTCCTTTTGGATGAAAGTGCAATACGTGCATAAAATACTGGCGGCGTGGGCTCACTCAATGCTTGCCTTTCTTTGGTTAACCTGCTTTGGCTTCCAAGTGTTTTGGGAATCCATCAAAATGGCGATTACAATCAGGTTTTACTCCTGATTTATTTCCAAGAAATCCAAGTGGAATCCAAAGATTAGCAGGTTCTGCTGTGGCTTTTGATACCTGTGCAGTATGTGCATTTAATGTATATCCTGTGCATGATTAGAAAACCCCCCTTGTAGGTCAGTCTGCTTTCTGTTTTTCATGATTTTAATTCTTCTCAAGTGATCTCAGTTGACCTCACAGGTCTTAAACGGCCTGTCGGAGAACTTGCATGGGAAACAAATATTGTTTTGCATGCGTAGCTTTTAAGCTTAAGGCGTTTCCACTTGAATTACTTCTGTTGTGTTTCCCCTTTGTTTTCAGAATCTCATGACCACTATTAGGTTCTCTTAGTTACGCAGCCTTTGTGTGTGTGAAGGTGTGAGTGTGTGAGAGAAAGATTAAAAATGATGGAATATAAATATATGTAGTTTTTGCATCAATTTCTTATTTTATGATTCATTGAGAGAAGTGCAAATGTTTGTGTGTTTGGGTATGTATGTGTGGCATTTGCTGCTGCTACTTTTAACCATTATGTTGTGTTGCCTAAAACCTGTGTTGCCTCATCCCTTTTCGGCCTCACCACCAGGCTCCCAGCAGTCTCTTAGAAGCTCTGGAACAACATCTGGCTTCTCTGGAGGGCAAGAAAATTAAAGAGGCCACTACCGTCAGCAGGTACTTGAAATTATACTGGAATTCTGGATGCAGATCAATGACAAATACAAATGTCAAGCCTGATGAATAGGATAAAAAATGATAATAATCTAGTTTATAAACATCTGCCAAGTTCTTGGAATTTCTTTTTCCATGTTCTTGGTACTCTTTGTATTCATAATGATTTCACACATTAAAAAAAGTTTTCAACCATCATTTTGATTTAATCGCTCGAGATCAGTGTTTCTGAAACTTTTTGAATCCAAGGTCCCTTTTTTCCCACAACATTATTTTAAAGGGGTCAGATGATGTTGCTAAAAAGAACATTATTTTGTGTATTTGGTGTAATGAAATGTGTTTATGCGGTTTAAAGTTAAAAAAACACATTATTTTCCACATACTGTACATTATTGTTTCTCCTCTATGCCCCGCTTTTCTGAAATGCGTCGATTTTTACAAAGCTCATCGTTCTGAAAAGCGAGGTGTGCTGTGATTGGCCAGCTATCCAGTGCGTTGTGATTGGCCGAATGCCTCAAGCGTGTGACAGAAATGTTACACTCCTTACCATACTGTGATGCCGTGTCCCGGCGCGACGAGACAATAACAATAAAACCTATTATAAACGAGGCATTTGTTGCATCCAGTGGGGACATAATTACAGATTATAATGACTTATACTGTCTTTTTACGCGTTGCATCGCGCCGCGTAAACATAAAACCATGTCTGCATTTGTGATCGGAGAAATGACAAACAACAAGTGTTACTCTACACTGCTCAAAACTCACGTTTGAATCGTCAGTGGCAAATCCTTTAAATGTGAAAACGTACTTACAGTCTGTGAGTCAGAACAGCCGGCATTGTAGTCTACTCTACCAGGATCAGGAAACAGTCCTCCATAAAATGCGCTGCAAACATCTGAATATTTGGGTTGAACTGTTCTGGAACAGTGTTGTAAATACAACTTAACCACTGATTTCTAGTCTTGTCCTTTTTTGGAATGCCAAAAAAAGTATTTTCGCTTTCGCAACGAAACACACAGCGTCTTCACAGCATGGCGGCAGTGGTGGCAGCAAAAATAAAGTTACGCCTTCTTTCTTTGCATGAACATTTGGGCGGCATTATGCAAATCTTCCCACATCGTGACATAGACGTAGGGGGCGTGTTTAAACGAGGCGTTTTAGGAGGGCATGGACGAGTCTTAACTTTAATAAAGAATATCTTTTTGGGTTTGAGACTTTAGTTCTCCACGACATGGCGGCGGCAGCAACAATACGCAGTAACAATAAAGTTACGCCTTCTTTCTTTGTGTGAACATTTGGGTGGCATTAAATCTTCCCACATCGTGACGTAGACATGTGGGGTCGTGTTTAAATGAGGCATTTTAGGAGGGCGTGGGCCAGTCTTAACTTTTATAAAGAATATCTCTTTGGGTTTGAGACTTTAGTCTTTGCAACTTTAGGGATCTTATCTATTCACGAACAGCTTGTAACACTCCAAAGAGAAAGGAAAACTTGAAATCCCATCATATGACCCCTTTAGAAATTTTTTTAATGTAAATGTGATGTAATGTAAAAAAATGTATTCAAAATCATTTCAATTTATCTTGAGGCCCCCTTGGAAGTGGTTGAGAACCACCACTTTTAATATAAGTTGTGTGTAAAAAAATACTCCCCTTCATCTTGAATTTACATCTTAATCTTTTTAATTATTTTATTTATTTATTTTTTAATATTGGGGTACTCTATTTGACTTGAAACAAACTTGCCTTTTCATAAAGATCTAAAAATATCTCATATAGTTTTAAAAACGTACAGATTTCATGAGGGTCAAAGACTATATAGACTATTTTATAGGTCTACTTTTTATTTTATGATTTTCTTGTCACATGACTTTTTAAAAGAAATAATAATAAAATGTTTATTATATAAGTAAAATATAATTATAAAATATAAATAAATATTTATTATATTTATATTATATTCTCTTCATCACAAAAAATAAAATAATAATAAAATAAACAGTTATGCTATCTAGACATTGTAGACTTCCCACAAAACGCTTTTTGTATTATCATGCAGCTTTATCAAAAGTACAAATACTTTTTTTTCTGGAAGTTGCATTCAAAATCCACTTGGCCCAAAATTAGGTGCCAGTTTGAATGGTCATTACAGTTCAGCTCATAATCATGTTGTCATGGTGATTCTGGTTCTCACAGTAAGGTTTTCACAGATCCTCATAATGTACACACTGAAACTTGCCTAAATAGCGTAATTGGTTTGTTTGTTTATGTATCCGCTGCTATCAGACGTTCCAGTAAATCATTCTGTTTTTGCATTCATAGGGAGGTGGAGGGTGACAGACTACAGCCTGCAAAGGTAAGAAATCTAATTCAATTATCGCTTCATATTTCTGTCAAATTGCTAATGAGTGCCAATTTCATAACAGCATGAAACATATTTTCAAAGTCCTTCCCTTTTGCATATTTTTATCCAGACAATTACGTGTTCTCTGAAACATTCGGCATCAATGTCATCAAGTTCTGCTGTTATTTCTGTTCTGCAGGCTGTTCAGCTCAAAGACATTGGCATGCAAACCCCAACAATATCCCCCAGCGGCCAGTCTGTGGGCAGTGCCAACAGTAGCTGCACCAGCAGCGGTGTCACCGAGCTTCTGTCCAGTCCACCTGATCTAACCATCACAAACGGGTACATGAGGCCTGTTTTTCTGGAGTGTTGCTAGTGTAGTGACACTTTATTATGAAATAACATTACTCTGTATTACTATATTTGCATTTATTCACTTAGCAAACACATTTATCCAATGACAAGTGAGACCAAAGTTGCAGAAGTGCTTGTGTTTCCATTACAAGATTTAATTGTATTTTCCTGATTATCCCAAACAGAGTGCACAACTTCACCAATGACCATTTTGATCTCCAACACAATTCCAGCACCCCTGCCCAGACAACCACCCTCCCAGCCAGTAACAACAGCTGGGGAGGTAATTGAACTGGCACAAAGCTGTCTCTGTTCGTTTTCTATATTCTGAATGTTGTGGCACTTTCTTTAATACAATGTTAATTTTGCTTTTTCTTCATTTCTTTGTTTTATGGCACATTCTCTACTCAATTGGGTGAGTGTTTTACATATTTTTATGATAAGTTGAATGGCTTTTAAAAGGGAAGTGTGTCATTTTTTCGAACGAATGCAAAAATGATCTTTTTCAAACAGGTTCCCCTCCATCTTCCATTTTTTAGACAAACAGATAATTCATACTCAAAAACACACCCGTGCTTTTATGAACCAGGGGCCGGATTCATGAAAATCTTTTTAAGAAATAAGAAATTTCGTGAAGTTTCGTGAATCCGGCCCCAGATTATTATTTAGTAAATGAAAAACAACTTGACCAGTGTAGCCCGATTCATGAAGGAATGACTCTTATGAACCAGTTATTTTTAGCAAATCAAAAACATAGTCTGACTCAGGAACAAATTACTCTTATGAACCAATTATTTTGAGTGAATCAAAAACACACAGCATGACCATTATAGTCTGATTCACAAAAATAACTCTTATGAACCAGTTATTTTTGTTGAATCAAAATTATACAGCACGACCAGTGTAGTCTGATTCAGGAACAAATGACTCTTATGAACCAGTTGTAGTTGAAACAGACGAGTTACCAGTTTGAATGTGTCTGAAATACCACCCTGTAGTGCATTAAATCAAATTGAAATCTGACTTCAATTGAAGCGAGAAATTGATATTCATCCCTTTATGTTTGTCTCTGCATATTGAGCTGGGAATAAAAATAATTGACTTGTTTCCTCTTTTTTTGTTTTCCAGATTGGTTTTCACATAGGAGCTCTTTTGAAGCCCACCCTCTCCTCGCAGGTCCAAAGTCAAGGCACACAGCTCTACAATGGAGGAAAATTACTCACTAATGATCTGGACTCATCCTTGGCCAATCTCATGGGCAGTGAGTCTTTCAGCTGTCTCATTTATTTTGTTTCTATGGCAGTTTAACATAACACTACGGACTGTAATACCTGTAATGTTAATGAACATGTTGCATTTGTCATAGATTTACATTTTGGAGGACCCCCAGCTAAAAAGTAAGGTTTTTAGCATGTAAAGCTAATGATATTTTAGGTTTATTGACAACATAAACAATCGTCGTTGCTATATGAAGTACAGCTGTAACAGTCTGATGTAGGAATCCTTTCTTTTCAGGCCAGAAGTTCAGTGGACTCATTTGGAGAAGAAATCGTCTGGAGGTTCCCACTGGCAGTCTAAAGCCATGAATGGCACGGCTCCCTGGAGCCACACACACCTGGCCCCTGCTCCCATACCGATGCCACAGATGGTATGGAAATTGACTCCTGTTAGCAAATTTCAATCTGCTTCTTCGGTTCGATATGTTTGAATACAATATGTTTGCAAATCAAAATCCGAGCAACTTGACCTGTGCACTACACAGAACACAAAATAAGTTCTTAGTTTTGTGTGATTGTCAGTAATGTCTTTGTCTTTCTCTCTTCTGCATGTTTTTGTAATGATACAGAATGGAATGATTTATACTGGCTATGTAAGTCCTGCTTGTACATAAACATGATTGAATCAGCTAAATTTAAAGAACTATCAGAATAAACCAGTTACAATTATTTCTATACATTTAATTCTTACTTATTCAATATTTGTCTTTCTCAGGCACCAGCTCCGGTTGCATTTCCAATGACAACCCCCCAAGTGCCTGTGTATGGGATGGTAGGTATTTCTTATCATGTCAAATTGATTATTTTGACATCTTAATAATATTTAGGGTTCAATATATATTAACTGTTTTATACACTACTGTTTAGAAGTGTGATGTCACCGGCTGTATATATTTTAATGTTTTATTTAATCTATATATTTTATAATATTTTTAATGCAAGGCTGCATTTATTTTATTAAAAATACAGTAAAAACAGTAATATTGTCAAATAGTATTACAATTTAAAATAACTGTTTTCTATTTTATTATCTTTTAAAATGCAATTTATTCATGGCATAGCAAAGCTGAATATTCAGCAGCCATTACTCCAGTCTTCAGTGTCACATGATTCCTCAGAAATCATTCTAAGCTTATTTGGTGCTCAGGAAACATTTCTTTTAAATATGTGGAAACCATGGTACACTTTTGATTGATGTAATACATCATTAATGAATGTACGTTTTGTTTTATTTGAAATAAAATGAAATTTTTCGTGTCGCCAGCCAATGAACCGTTACCTTTGTGACTGAACCTGAATCCTTAAGTATGGCACGTTCAAGTAATGTTTACTTACTTGAGTTTCCAGAGTTTCCGAGATAAGAGGTGTGTCAGTGAGAAAAACATGTCTGTATTAATGGTAAATGTGTTAAAATTAATTAAATAATTGTTTTAATTTACGGTAAATCTAAGTTGCATGTACAAAATACCATTGTATTGTACAGTTACAATAGAATATATAAAAATTCAATTTAGAGAACCTTCATAAATAAATAAAAACATAAAAACACACCCGATGCACCTTCTTTATTCATCATTTTGTAGATTTTAAATTCTGTTGATTTTACGAAAAAGTACATCATCATCTTGCTCCAATCATAGTTCTGCGAACACACCTGATTCGTAATTACGCTTTTCCGAATCTTCAAAGCATCTTAAAGGGTTAGTTCACCCAAAAATGAAAATTAGCCCATGTTTTATTCACACTCAAGGCATCCTAGGTCTATATGACTTTCTTCTTTCAGACGAATACAATATTAAAAATTATATTAAAAATGATCCTTGCTCTTCCAAGTGCTAGAATGGGAGTAAGTGGGTGTTTTTTTTCAACAGCCCAAAACTCCATATTAAAACGTGCCTCACATTGCTCCGGGGGGTGAATAAAGGCCTTAGCGAATCGATGTGTTTTTGTAAGAAAAATATCCATATTTAAACGTTCTAAACACTTTTCTCTCACTTTCGCTAACTGTCATACGTGCAAGTCTTTATGGGCGGATGACATAGGACGTAGGCGTAGCACATGCTCCGGTGATTCGTGACGAACGCGGAAGCGCAGAGGAGAGAGCAAAACAAAAAGCTGGTCACAAATTAGAAGCACAAAACGAGGATTTGTAAAGAAGAATGTCAGAGGATTTCGATATAAGCCAAGACGAGACTTTGCTTCCTTTGCTCCTATAAACAAACTCGCGAGACTACCGCCGGACATCCACCGGAACGGCTTGCACGTACGGCAGTTAAGTGTTTATAACATTTTAAATATGGATATTTTTCTTACAAAAACACATTGATTCGCTCAGGAGGCTTTTATTCACCCCCCCGGAGCCACGTGAGGCACGTTTTAATATAGATGGATGCGCTTTATTTGACGTCTTTTGGACTGTTGAAAAAAACACCCGCCTACTCCCATTCCAACGCTTGGAAGAGCAAGGATAATTTTTAATATAACTCAGACTGGATTTGCCTGAAAGAAGAAAGTCATATACCCCTAGGATGCCTTGAGGGTGAGTAAAACATGGGCTAATTTTCATTTTTGGATTAACTAACCCTTTAAAGGGTTAGTTCACCCAAAAATTAAAAATTAGGCTGCGTTTTACTCACCCCCGATGCATCCTAGGTGTATATGACTTTCTTCTTTCAGACGAATCCAGTCGGAGTTATATTAAAAATTGTCTTTGATCTTTCAAGCTCTATCGTTGTACTCAGCGGGTGTTGCATTGCTTCTGTCCAAACGCAGCCTAATTTTTATTTTTGGGTGAACTAACCCTTTAAGAACTTCTCAACAGGACTTGAACCCTCAAGTACAACGCTCACACTGAACATTTCATTGCTCTGTAGATTCCTCCTCCTGTGGGCCAGATGGGGTCAATGCCCTTAATGGCTTCCCAGCCTGTGATATATAACCAGCCCATCCTGCGCACCACCAATCCTTTCACCCCAATCCCTGGAGCTCAGGTATAGTCGCTCAAGAGCATCCTTAAGATTATATTGACGGCTGTTCTTCAGTACGTACCTGTACTTGTAACCTGTGATTAAACGATTCCTTTTTTCCAGATGCACTTCATGTAGCACTGAGGAGCATGATGAACTGACACATACGCCGAGGAAAAACATCAACCAATCCAAAACCAAAAATGGCAAGGCAGACATGAGAAACGGTTCAACTGGCTCAAAGAGACTGAAGATGTTCATGTGGCATTTCCCCCTTTAGCCCGTGTGTTTGTAACATACCCCCTCCATCCAGCGACATAACAGTCCTCCGTCATTTTACATGTTACCTTTAATTTCTAAGTGTCAAAATCTAGTGTTTTTAGGCAGCCCTCTGATGATGTCACTGGCTGATGCAAATGGAATGACAGTGTACAGTGAATTGCGGTGGAATGAAAAGTTGTCATGATGTCAAGCCCCTCCCCCATCCCCTCCTGTTTGGAAAAGTGATTGTTGTAATTGTGCACACTTGAATCAATGTTTATAATGTCTAAACCAAGCCACGGTTTTGTATGCACATTGCCTGAATAGTGTTTCGAATCAACCACTGTCAATGTTGATTGTGCCATAGCGGCTGGCATCTCAATTTCTTGAGTCTTGGAGAAATGTGTACAGGTCACTTTTCGTACATTTGTCTCGTCCCCAAACATTTTGGATTTCACCTTAAAAGTTCGATTTGTTTCTACATGACTTGTAATGCCTCATTCAGGTATGGTAAGGTATGGCTGTTTGGATTAAAGTAAAATACAGCAGTATGTTTCTGTATGGAAATTATACAATTTATTACATATCTGGTGAAAAGTGCACAGCAGATACCAAGACGCTGAGTACGGCTGTGACTGAAAGCGCCCTCTACACCCTTATATAGTGCACTATTAAAGGTGACAGCATTTGTAGTGGCAGTAGTGGACATCCCATGATGCACCTCAATAATGAGTGCACAACCGATGTACACTTATCAGCTAGCCGCTAACGAATAGCCCCACAATGTTAATGTAACTCTGAATGTATTCTTGCTTCTCAGTTTATGATGGATCAGTAGACTATATTAGAGGAGTAATGCAGGGAATAGTAAATGAGAGTATAGAGTGCTGCAGGGATAATGTATTTTTGTAGGCCAAAACCCAGAAACAACTAGCAAACAACTAGCACATCCGGCTCCATCGTCCCAAAGTAATGTTTTTTGAATGGGTTTTTGGTTAAAAGCCTGATTAAGACAAGCTCAAGCTTAAATAAAGAGTTGTCGGAAGCTTAATGGTGGTGACGTTTAAGTCATGTGACCATGGTGTAGTAGTTTATAGCCTTTAGCTTTTTACTTCTGGTGATTGTATTTAGGTTTTAAAATTGTACTTATTCATGAAGATTATCCTAATGAAAAAAATTTGCAAGATTCATAAACATTTGTTAGTCACAGAGCTTATTTTTTGTCATAATACAAAAGCCAATGAAAAAATATTATTGAGCCAGAGTGATGCTAACTGCTGGGTTGGCCTATAAAATACATCTTTAGATACAGCCCTACAAACCAAGCACTATTCAGCTTCAGCTTAAAACCATCAAAATACACAGGTACTTTTGAATAGCTAACAATCGAGAAACATGCTTTTTGGCTAATTTGCTAATGCTAAACAACTGACCACTCGGTGCAGAACAACATCTCGTGTGTTTGGGGCATCCTGACTGCTTGGCCAACCAAAGGCATTTTTGGTGAAGCTAGTGGAGCAAAAATAACACTTCAAAGTAACTCGCCTTGTTCGCAATTACTTAAGACAAAATGACTTTTTCCACTCATTCTTTTTCACACACATATCTACAAAGATCATTAATACTACCTACACTACATTTAAAATGTCATACTTAAGTTTGGAGCTTCACTGAACGGCACAAGCTCCACTGGGAAGAAAGTCCTCAACATAGCTAGCCACTGCTTTAGAAAGGTAGGTCATGCTGCCAAAACGGCCACTGGGGGCGCTGTCGTACATCAACCTGCAGATGCCAGTCACGTGATCTCTCTCAAGGAGACTCTCGTCAGCTCCCAGTTCTTTCTGCAGAAACAGAATTTGGTCATTGGTGCTACTGACTCCATGACAAATGCGGTTTCCTTTGCCACTGCTAGTCAGTTGCACGTGAGAGGAATATTCTTATTCTAGAAATTATGGTAACACTTTACAATAACAGTACATGAATTATCATGTACTAATACCTGAATTAATAATTACTTGACTATGAACTAATGATGAGTTAAGATATGTATTAATCAAGAACTAATGAAGAACTAACTTAACTACGACATGAGTCATATGAACTACTGCATGAATAACACTACCTTAATTACATGTGTTAAGTTAGTTCTTCATTTGTTCTTGATTAATACATATCTTAACTCATCATTAGTTCATAGTCAAGTAATTATTAATTCAGGTATTAGTACATGATAATTCATGTACTGTTATTGTAAAGTGTTACCGAGATTATTTTATTGGACGAAAATCTATATAGTGCAGGATGAGTAAACAATATTTGATCCATTTTCTTTGAATGGAAAGATTTTTTTTTTTTTAAAAGGTGTATAAACCTCCTCAAGAAGCTCACCTGATCATTGTAGAACATGTCACTGGCCATTTGTACAATCCTCTCCACCTGAATGACACCACCCACACTCTGGACATCCACCTCAGCCAACATGGTCAGCACCAGGATGGCCTCCACCAACAACTGCCGGTATTCAGGCTGAGGAACACGGTTCAGGACTGTTTCCACATGCACGGCAAACTTTATTTCACCTGGAGTCATCTGAAAATGGTGCCATTTTATTATCATTCTGTCAATTTAAAACTGAATGTCACTTAATTTGATCTCTTAAGGTTGTTTACCTCTCTTGTGGTTGAGGATGGAAGCACAAAGCCCTCAATGGACAGCCCGTGACACTAAATGTCAAGAAAGGAAAGCCATTTTGAAGCATAACCTCGACGAATAACCCAGCTTCAGCACTCACTGTCAAGCATCCCACTCACCTTCTGCAGAATCTTCCAGACGTTCTGATAGAAACCAACAGGGACTCTGTTGAGAGCTCCATCGAGACGCCTGCGCCGAAGCCACTGGCCATGTCTGCTGTCACGCATCAACGTGGCTCCTAATGATCCCTGAAATGACTCAATGGATGGAAGTCTGTATCTCTGGAAAACAATCAGGTTAATTACACCTACAGAGAAAAAGCTCAAGCTTGGAAAAGAAGTTAAGCTTTGTTTGCCTGTGGTCCACTTACCCCGTATTCAATATTTCCAATATCCAGTGAATGAACTGACACAGCCTAAAGGGCACAGAAAAAGTGGCTGGTCTATAACTATTGCCATCATATTGAGACATAACTGTCCTAAACCCAAGCATTTTCTCACCAATTTGATATCACCACCCTGTTTACTTGCAACTTTCACTTCAGTTTTGGTGGAGCTGGATTTGCTCATGTCTTGGATATTCACAGCAGAGCTGACCACATTTCCTGTTGAGCGCACTGGTGCAAAAATACAACTCATAAATATACAAATTCACAGAGTATAATGCTGGCAATGTGTGAATATATTTACCGCTTTTTTGAACTCCAAACTCTTTGCCACTGAGAATGTGAACCAGCAGGTTCTTCATCTCAGATGGACTCATATTCATCAAACTCTCTGTAGCCTCCTCACCTAAAAAAAAAAAAAAAAAAAATATGAACCTCTTGTGCTAAAGTAATGATTTTTTTTATTTTATTTATTTTTTACATACTCTGTAGTATAATTACACTTATATATAAGATATGAACCTCTTGTGCTTTTAACCAGAGTACTAAAATAATATCAAATAGGATTTTAAAAAAAAAGTATTTAATTACATGTTATTACAATTTATTAAAGGGGTCATATGATGCTATTTTAAAGATCATTATTTTGTGTATTTGGTTTTAAGCAGCTCAACTGTTTTCAACATTTAAAACAATAAGAAAACAAATTTGAGCTCCAAAACTGCATATTAGAAAGATTTCCGTAGGAATGCGTTAAGACTGGAGTAATGCCTGCTGAAAATTCAGCTTTGCCAAAATTACATTTTAAAATATATTTTAAAGAAACCAGTTCTTTTAAATTTTAATAATGTTTCACAATATTATTGTTGAATACGTTTACTGTATTTTTGATCACATAAATACAGCCTTGGTGAGAGGCTCTATCTAAAACATAAAAAGAAAATCTTACCAACATTTTGAAAGGTATATCAATAATTGTTGAGAAATCACTCAAATGAAGATAATTCAAAGATAATGTTACAGCAGATGAGTGAATAATTTAACAAAGTAGCTTAAGTCAATATGTGACCCTGGACCACAAAACCAGTCTTAAGTCGCTGGGGTATAGTTTTATTTCCATATCATTGCACATCGAACCAATCACTGGTTAGTTAATTCTAATAAAGTGCAGTCCTAATAAAACAGAATAAACAAAACAGTTTACTGCATGTTAAAAATGGTTAAATATTTATTAAAGGAGTTTATGAAACAGGAACTGAGATACCTGAACAGTTGAGGGACTGGGCGAGCTCTGTGACCATGACCTGAAGAATGAGGCCAATTCGGAGGCGAAACATTTCACTGAAGATTTTAGGCTGGGTTCGAATACTCATAGCCAGAAACACCATTATCTCCTGCCAGGAGCATACAAGAGTGTCAGTGGAATTAAAATGTACAAGGTTGAGATGTGGATCTGACCTGCAGCTCTAACCTGAGTAAGAATGGCGATGGTGAGGTTGTTCTCGCTAGCCTCATCGATCAGCCTTGTCAACTTATCTGGGGGCATCGGGCTATATGGAGACAAAGATTGTAGTATGAACAGGTAAACGTGAATGTGAACACGTGTGTGTACTCACGCTGAAATAGTTTTCTCTCTTGGTTCAGGAGGAAGGCCAACTGTTAGATGTTTCTGATGAATTAGCAAATCTGAGCAGGCCTGTTAATGGAAAAATATCTAATAACCACATTCAGAGAAAATGTAGTTTAATTTACATGCAGATACAGGAAAACTGCTACTCACAGCATCCAGCTCTTCTACTTTCTTGCGTAGCATCCCACAGATCATCCGGATGAGACCCCAGTGTTTTAGGTTTCCTGCCATTTCATACAAATCACTCAGTAGTCGTCTTACCGTCCAACCTTTCCCATGAAGCTTGGTGTCCCAATCCATTCCCCTTATAAAAGAAATCCCAACATTATTTCATTTCAAAACAATCCTCAACCTCCACAGTCACAGTACAGCTCTTTTCTAGGACACAGATATAACAAAACTCATTAAATGGTTCCAGTGGTACTGACTTGTCTTTGAACAGGATGTAGAGAATATCAGTCTGATCCTGCAAGTTCTGACTTTGTTTCAGCATCTGCACTAAGGCTGGGTAGTCAATCCCACCATTGTTGTCTCTGGGCAGGTTCATGGGTTGAGGGGCCTGTGTCTCAGATGCCTTCGCAGGAGAAAAAGTCATTACAGCTCTTTGTTAGATGTGGACACCTGCAATAAAGCCATTTTTAACAGTTCCAGAGAGCAATTTTCCCATTCATTTTCTCCATATAGAGATTCCTCAGAAAATATTAATTAACACATTACAGACAGTGTTTTTAAGTAAAACAATATTTGTCGATCTGAAAAATCCATAGCAGCTTTAAGGATGATGTCGTCAAATGGTACATGTTTTAAAGAAGTTTCTTATGTGCTCCAAGACTGCATTTATTTTGATCAAAAATACAGTAGAAACAGTCATGTTTTGAAAATTTTAATTTTAATATGTTTTAAAATGTAATTTATTCCTGTGATGGCAAAACTGAACTTTCAGCAGCCATTACAGTCTTCAGTGTCACATGATCCTTCAGAAATCATTCATACTGATTTGGTGCTCAGAAAACATTTCTTATTATTATCAAGCCCGTTTCCGCCACTGAATAAAAAAAAGAGGTAATTGCGACTTTTTATCTTACAATTCTGACTTTTTTCTAGCAATTGTGAGTTTAAATCTCGCAATTCTTTTTTTCTCAGAATTCTGAGATTTAAACTCGCAGTTCTGACTTTTCTCAGAATATCGTGATATAAACTCGCAGTTGAAAGTTATAAAGTCAGTATTGTGTGATAAAAAATTGCAATTGTGAGAAAAAACTCAGAATTGCGAAATTTAAACTTACAAGTCTGAGAAAGAATTGCGAGATGTAAACAATTCTGAGAAAAAAGTCGCATTTCTGAGATATAAAGTTAGAATTGCTAGATATAAACTCACAATTCTGACTTTTTTCTCAGAACTGCGAGGTTATATCTCACAGTTCTGACTTCACAACAGGTAATTGCAAGTTATTAAATCAGAATTGTGAGATATAAACTCATAATTTCTGAGAACATCAGTTCCCTTTCAGTCGGTCACTCTCGACGTCACGTCGGATGCTTGAGCTACCCAGCCCGTCTCGATGGCTCCTTCGAACCGTCAGGCTCGGCTATGCGATTCAGTCGCCCGGCGTCCCCCCCAGCTCCGTGGCATCTGCTGCCTACTTATACTCACGCTGTGATCAGCAGCAGCTGGATGCAATAATCGCATGCCAATGTGCATTGGCTCGTTTAGTTTACACTCGAAGTAGATTGGTCTCTCTAAGCGAGATCCCAATTTCGTCGGTCATCCGACGTGACGTCTCCGTTCCCTCCTTCAGGGAACGAGGGTTACCATACGTAACCGAGACGTTTTTGCCCCTCAGAACTGAACTTTATAACTCACAACTGCAAGTTTACAGTATATCTTGCAATTCTGCTTTTTTTCCTCAAAAAAGCGAGATGTAAACTCCCAATTGTGAGATAAAAAAAAATTACCTTTTTTATTTTTTATTTAGTGGCGGAAAGGGGCTTCAATAGAAAACAGTTGTGCTGCTTATGTGATACTTTTTTCCAGGATTCTTTGAAAAACATAAGTTCAAAAGAACAATTTATTTGAAATAGTTATCTTCTGTAACATTAAAGTCTTTACTGTCACTTTTGATCAATTCTCTGCATTCTTGCTTCAATAAAAGGTAAGAAAAATGTCATCAATACATCATTTGATTTGCTGCTAATTTGTTATGAGGAAAAATACATTATATACAGGTGTAAACCGTTGGGTTACTTGCATAACCCATGTTCTCTGAGTAGGGAACGAGACGCTGCATAGCTATGATGCAATAGGAACGCCCTCTGAGTGTGCCGATTGTCTGAAGCCCATATAGAATCATGCCAATTCATTGGCTGATGGCGCGGGCGCCGCCTCGACGCTCTTACATCACCATCCTTATACTGGCAAACACGCCATCTGCTCCTCAGATTTCTCTGCCGAAAAAGGCCTCTTGTCGGCAGTGCGAGAAGCTTGGCAGCAGACGCAGCGTCTCATTCCCTACCACAGAGACATTCTCTTTCATAGGTTCACTCAACGCTGCGTAGCTATGATGCAATGGGAACGATATACCAAACACGCCAAGCTAAAGCGCTGCCGTATCTGGCCCGATGATGAACCAGATAGAATCCACAGCTGATTCAAGCGAATAAGACCCGGGAACCAGGAGCCGCGTCAAGATCTAAATTAAAAAACCTGATAAAAGTGGACCATCCTGCCGCTACACAAATATCCTCTATGGGGACTCCTCTAAAAAGAGCTTGAGAGGAAGCCACACTCCTGGTGGAATGTGCCTGAACGCTGAGAGGTGAAGACCACGCACCTCGTAAGCAAGCAAAATAGCTTCCTTAACCCAATGAGAAATTCTGTGCTTCGATGAGGCAAGCCCACGGCAGCCAGCATCAAAGCATACTAACTGCTGGGGAGATTTTCTCCAATGGCTATAGCGGTCCACATAGAGCTTCAAAGCTCGGACAGGGCAGAGCATGTGAAGTCTCTCATCCTCGCCTGAAGCAAAAGGAGGAGGATGGAAAGAGTGAAGGGTGACCACCTGAGAGCGAAATGATGTGAACAAAACCTTGGGAACATAGCCTGGCCTGGGTTGTAAGGTTACTTTGACCAGACCCGGGGCAAAGTCCATACACATCTCACTGACAGAGAGAGCTTGCAAATCCCTGACTCACTTCAAAGAAGTTAGTGCCAACAAAAGAGTAACCTTGAGAGTCAGAATCCGCTCTGGAGCTGACCCCAAGGGCTCAAAAGGAGCTTCCATTAAGCCCTCCAGAACGACTGATAAGTCCCAAGAAGGAACTCCAAGAGGGCGTGCGGGCCTCTGATGCCGAACTCCACGCATAAACACGGAGACCAACTGATGTCTCTCCAGAGGGATGTCATCCAACTCTCTCTGAGCGGCGATGACCGCAATATAAACTCTCAGGGTAGTAACAGCCGCTCCAGCTGCAAGTTTTTCTTGCAGGAACTCCAGCACTGGCCCTATAGGGCAGTTGAATGGGTCCACCACATGGGCTAAACACCATGACTCAAAGACCTTCCACTTGGAGGATTACAGCCTCCTTGTGGAAAGGGCTCTGGCACTAGCAATGGTCTCCTGAACATCTGCAGGAAGACTAGAAGTCAAAGATGGTGGCCTTTGATGGGCCATACCCACAGCTTCCAGATCTCGGGTTGAGGGTGCCTGATCTTGCCTTGAAGCTGAGATAGCAGATCTTCTCTGATTGGAATCTCCCACGGAGAGCGATCCATAATTGAAATCAACTCCGAAAACCACGTCTGGGATGGCCTGTATGGGGCTACGAGCAGGAGACGGACCCCGCTCTCCTTCACCCTGCAAAAGACTGCCAGAATCAGCTTGACAGGTGAAAAACGCATAGTCACTGGTTCGGCCATGGGTGAGCAAACACATCTATGCCCAGAGGTGCTGGGGAACTCAGGGAGAACCAAAGTGGGCATTGGGACGACTCCGGTGAGAGGTCCACCTCTGCCCTGCCGAACAAGTCCCAAATCCGGGCTACTGTTTGGCGGTTCAGCATCCATTTCCCCGATCTGAGCTTCTGTCTCGACAGAAAATCGGCTGCGAGGTTCAAGGCTCCCGAGATGTGAACTGCTCTCAGGGAGAGGAGTCTGCCTTGAGCCTAAAGGAGAAAACGGCAGTTTATATGAGATACTACCGCCATGTTGTCTTGATCGGATTGAACCCTGAAACTGAAAGGACTGTATATGTGCAATGATGCAGAAATAGCTTAATGACGTATGACACATGGAATGAGCTGTTCTTCCTGTTGAATAAAGTGTTGAATAAATGAGTTTTCTGTCATTATAAAACTGTCATTTCACTCAGCATCTGTGAAGTGGAGCAGGACAATGTCCCACTAGTCCTTATTTTGGATTCTTATCCACAAACGGCTGGTTTTTGGGCGCGGGGACGGGTGTTTTTACTGCGTGATAAATATAAGCAGCACGGCACAGCCGTTTATATGCTCACTGTCTCCAAATTATGACAAGAAATGGCTAAATATTAATTCTGATGTTTAAAACAAATAAAGAAACCGTTATTATGCACAAACAGCGGGAAACTCTATATTTGTGCAGTTTGCGTGTGTCAAAGTTAGGGTTGGGAATCGAAAATCGATTCCAATTCCAGAATCGGCTACTTAAGGCCAGGAATCGGATACTTGTTGTCAAATAAAAATTTCGATTCCACCTATCGATTCTTATTCATCTGTGAGGACCGGACCTAGCGATCTGCCAGGACCTTGCTCGCTAATCTAAGCGCACCAAAGTTTGGCTACATTTGCGATGAGCTATGACATGAAAATTGATCCGAAGCCCGGCCCTAGGGGTGTAAATAAGTCGGGGCCTGTCGGGCCCAGGCTGAAATGCAGGGCTCTACCGAGATGGTCCGGAGGGGGTAACATCGTCCACCGAGCAGGAGAGCCCCAGGCGTCCTGATGCGGGATGAGGAAGCCCACAGGGACCGATGTGAGGGACTGGTCTGTGACTGGTACAGGGTCTGCTGGCTCTGAGAGAGAACCGCACGTGTCTCCCGTCACATGAGCAGCAGGTGACAAAGGAACAGGAGGTAAGGCGAGAAAGCCTGGTTCATCTCCCGTCCCCCACGCTGAAAGTGAGTGAGGCTGAGTGATTGCTGCACACCGAAATGCGCTGGGTGACGGACGTGACAGAACTGAATGAGGAGAGCGTGTTAGAGTCGGACAGACACGTTTGAACGGTCTGGCCCAGCCTCGTAAGACGAGAGAAGCTCTCGTCTTCCTGACATGTGAGTCAGGATGACTCGATGGAGCTGAAGCAGTGCATCTGTCAGACCGCTTCAGCTCAAGTCGCTTGCGGGGTCGCCAGGGAGGAAAAGGGCGGCCGCGGGCTCCCCAGGCCGTGGGCGGTGGGGGATGAACCGGGTCGCTGCTCCTACTGGCGGTCTCTTTCCTGGGCAAGGATGAGAAGGGGTTAGAGGCCTCCCGCGCCCTCCTGGGCATAAACTGCCTGAGGGCAGCTGACTGAGACTTGGCGGCTCAAAATTTTTCAACCACAGAGTTGACTGCCTCCCCAAACAGCCCAGACTGAGAGATGGGGGCATCAAGGAGAAAAACGTTCTCCTCCTCATGAATCTCTGTGAGATTAAGCCACAGGTGGTGCTCAGTAGCCACCAAGCCTGCCACAGAACACCCCATAGCACGTGCGTTGTGCTTGGTGGCTCTCAGGGCCAAGTTTGTGGCCTCTGGAGTCAGACCGCCACCCTCGTCCATCTCCTTAAGGACATCCGCCTGGTAGGCTTGGAGAGGCCATAGTATGAAGGGCCATGCCTTCCTGACCAGCTGCCATGTAGGACTTTCCGATAAGGGTGGAAGGGGTCCTACATGGTTTAGTAGGAAGGAGGGAACGGGACTTCCAGGAATGAGCCGAAGATGGCAAGAGATGCATGGCCAGCATATCCTCGATAGCCGGAATGGCGGTATAGCCCTGCCCCACAGAACCCACTAGGTTGGTGAAGTCAGCGGCTGCCACGTTAGTAAAGCGGGCAGAGAATGGCTTCTTCCATGATCTGGAGATCTCATGATGCAGATCACTGAAAAAAAGGGCAGCTTTCTCCAAGCGGGCCCTCGAATTTGGGCGGCTTAGAAACCACTCGTCGAGTTTAGACGATTGGGATTCAGACGCCGCGGTGTACAAAACAAAACCTGAAGGAAATCGCATTGCGCGCCTCCGGGCTAGGGCATAAATAATCATGTGTGAATTCAACCGACGAATCCGCGTGCTTGGGCGAGAGAGGGAGAGAAAGGGCAAGGCCCGTCTGCTCACTCTACATCGCCTCGAGCTCCACATCCGAACCCCAGGTCGCGGATTCACGGAGAGCCTCTGCGGCCTCTGGAGCGCGACGGGGAAAAGCGAATGACTCCTTCTCAAAAACCGCAAGCCTAGTACGGAGGGTTTTCACAATATTTGCATTTAGAAACGGCATAAACCGCCTCGCGTGCATGCGAAAAACCCATACACTTAACACACTTACTGTGTGGGTTGTCGCTCGCAATGAAGCGAGAACACGGCGGCTGGCAGCAACGATACTCCATGGCACTTCACCGCAAGGAGAACCCATGGCACATCACCGCAAGGAGAGTTCCACTATAGCAGTCACCGAAGTGCAAAGAAGAAATCTCAACAAAATACGATCCGAAATCGGGCCAGAAAAACCGCAACAGAAGGGCTAAAATGGCTGCTTTGTGAAGGCAGAGAAATCTGAGGAGTAGGTGGCACGTTCGCCAGTTTAAGGATGACAACATAAGAGCATCGAGGCGGCGCCCACACCATCAGCCAATGAATTGGCGTGATTCTATACGGGCTTCAGACAATCAGCACACCCAGAGGGCATTCCCATTGCGTCTTAGCTGCGCCGCGTCGAGTGAACCTATGAAAGAGAACTTCAATATACAATATTCAACCTTCAATATACAATATGCAATCACCTAACATCCTTTAAGCTCACTATAGGTCTATCTTGGAAGGTTTACACCTTATTTAAAACTGTTTCTGTGTAGGAGTGAGTGGGATTTTTACTTCTGGAACCTGATAAAAAAATCAAGCATACAATTTGGAGAGCAGAGACAGCCAGATGATTCTTCTAATTATTGCTTAAATGTTCAGTGAAAGCCTGTAATTTTGAGTTATCTACCTTTTCTTTGTTATCCAGCAAATTAAGGTTTGGTGCCGGAGAACGGAAAAGTTTAGTTGGAAGGTACATGTGAACATCTGCGGAGAGGTTAAAATAAAATCATGAATTATTTTTGAGCATTTGCAAAGGCAACTGTTCTCTGAACATCGCCTCGAGCTCCACATCCGAACCCCAGGTCGCGGATTCACGGAGAGCCTCTGCGGCCTCTGGAGCGCGACGGGGAAAAGCGAATGACTCCTTCTCAAAAACCGCAAGCCTAGTACGGAGGGTTTTCACAATATTTGCATTTAGAAACGGCATAAACCGCCTCGCGTGCATGCGAAAAACCCATACACTTAACACACTTACTGTGTGGGTTGTCGCTCGCAATGAAGCGAGAACACGGCGGCTGGCAGCAACGATACTCCATGGCACTTCACCGCAAGGAGAACCCATGGCACATCACCGCAAGGAGAGTTCCACTATAGCAGTCACCGAAGTGCAAAGAAGAAATCTCAACAAAATACGATCCGAAATCGGGCCAGAAAAACCGCAACAGAAGGGCTAAAATGGCTGCTTTGTGAAGGCAGAGAAATCTGAGGAGTAGGTGGCACGTTCGCCAGTTTAAGGATGACAACATAAGAGCATCGAGGCGGCGCCCACACCATCAGCCAATGAATTGGCGTGATTCTATACGGGCTTCAGACAATCAGCACACCCAGAGGGCATTCCCATTGCGTCTTAGCTGCGCCGCGTCGAGTGAACCTATGAAAGAGAACTTCAATATACAATATTCAACCTTCAATATACAATATGCAATCACCTAACATCCTTTAAGCTCACTATAGGTCTATCTTGGAAGGTTTACACCTTATTTAAAACTGTTTCTGTGTAGGAGTGAGTGGGATTTTTACTTCTGGAACCTGATAAAAGAATCAAGCATACAATTTGGAGAGCAGAGACAGCCAGATGATTCTTCTAATTATTGCTTAAATGTTCAGTGAAAGCCTGTAATTTTGTGTTATCTACCTTTTCTTTGTTATCCAGCAAATTAAGGTTTGGTGCCGGAGAACGGAAAAGTTTAGTTGGAAGGTACATGTGAACATCTGCGGAGAGGTTAAAATAAAATCATGAATTATTTTTGAGCATTTGCAAAGGCAACTGTTCTCTGAACAGCATCAAAATGACTGTTTAAAAACTCACTGTGTATATTGAGCTCTCTGGCTTTGTGCACCAGAGACACCATCTCCTGAGTCTTTTTGGCTGCTGCCCTGAAGCGGCTGAGGCCTCCTTTAGTGGCACTAATGAGACTCTGCTGAGGAACTGCCAGCAGCTGGTCCAGATACACAGCCAGGTCATCCACCTCTGCACACACACACACACAATTAAATAAAAACCTCAGAGGATTGAGCATGTTTTCTGTCACTTTTGAGAAGCAATTGAGTATTTCACCACATGTGTCAATATATAAAACTGTCACAGCAGTTACTGCTCCATCACAAAATTGCCTCTCAAGCCTCCATCCACCCATGCAGCTACGCAAACTGTCTGACAGAGTGACTGTCAACTGCAGGCCACACATTTCAACAAAAAATGTCATGCAGAAAAGGGAAAAACTGCAAGTTAACAGCCAACAAACCCCTGGCAACTGACTTAACCATCCAAACAAAAATGTTTGTTGGTAACTTTCCAACAAAATAAGAAGAAAATGATTAAATCTTTAAAATGAAAGTCATGCTGTTCTGAATCTTTATTACATTCTTGTGTTTAACACAAAAGAAGATATTTTTTATAGTTTGAAAGTCAGCAGCAACAATGGACCCAATTGACTTTCAGTGAATTTTTTCAAAACATCTTCTTTTGTGTTCCACAGAAGAAAGTAATTTTTTTCATTTTTGGATGAACTATCCCTTTATGGTTTTAGACTTTTCAAGAGAAAAGCTCATTATTCGTGCTGCTAGCTGGTGGCTCACTCACCACAGTCCATAAATGTAAGATGGGCACAACAGGAGGTGTCAAGAAAAGCAGAAAGTTTCCCAGTCTTAACCCTTGAAATGTAAAACTGATTTTATTTTGGGCTGCTTTAAGTATGTTACAAATATTAAATGTGCTGACCGCTTTAAATACGTTACCTTGCTCCTCCAAAGTAACCGTCCTGTAGTTTTTTCAAGGTTGCCAAAACAGCAGGATCAATTTGCTTGTGATCATCAGCTACAAAGGACAAAAACTAAATGAGTCTTTCAGAATGAGAAAGCTGCTGTCTGCATATGGTGTTGACGTTGTGTGTTGAGGACACTCACTGAGCATGCTGTGTGAAATTGGGAACGTAATTGTGGGTCGGCCTGTCATCCTCCAGCGAGAGCAGAGGTAGGAGAGGTCGATACGGAGCATTTCCACAATCATGTGATTGTCCAGGGCCAGATAGAACTCATGATGGTCAACAAACTGGACATTCGATCAGGAGCAAAACCAGAAACTGAGTACATATTCAAATAGATACCAACAGCAAATTAGAATTCACACATTGACATACTTGAGGTGTGAAAGTAAAGATTGTGTTGCGAATAATGTAGAATTTGGAAGTTCCCAGCACACCAATTCGCCGGTATGGCCGTCCAGTCAGTCCCAGCCTTTGGTTGCGCCCTGAAAAAAGGCAAAAACATAGTAAAATCCATCAGTCTCTCTGTGTATTTTGTTTCTCTCGCTCTCTTAAAAGGTGAATTCATTCAAAAATTCTGTTCATCATGACACTGTATCCCTTCAAGATAATGAACGTGGATGGGAACCAGCTATAAATCTCCAAAAAGGCACCACAAAAGCATCAAACAAGTAGTTCATAATATTTGTGCAGTATAATACAAGTATTTAATAGCTTTTGCTAGAGGAACAGGCTGAAATTGTTTTTCATTGTTTGCTGAAAATCTTTCTGTGGTTACCATTCACTTACTTTGCATGCAAATGAGGTCCTTTTTCTTCCACAGAAGTTTAAAAACGAAATTGAATCAACCTTGAACTGACTTGAACTATATAATGACACTATTTTCTTCTGTATAGCTGCTCATACCTGAATACGGATTTTTGCTTTAAATAAGGTTTTTATGATATCAAAATTTTTGATACCATAGAAATTTCATAATTCTTGTCACCAGTGTCAATATCACAAAAAAAACCTAGTACTAGCCTAAAAAAAAACTCAAGCTCACTGAAGACAAGTAAACAATAAATAAGTGTAAAGTAATCAAATTAATAAAAACACTGCATATTCTTCAGTGTAATTTAAATATATTTCTTCTTATTAAAGTTACAAAAGTGATTTAGTCAAGAGCAGTGAGAGATTTTCTCTCTTTTGTTGTTTGATTAAAATGAATGACAGATAGCAGGAATATTAGACTGCTGTCACTTTAAGAGCTGCCCAGATCCAATATACTGTAACAATATACTGTTTTCTTTTTTTAGCTGTGACCATGTAGCACAGCAACGTCACGTGAGCGTGTCTACCAGTTTCACCCGCCCCAATCCCTGAATTGAATTTTTTTCATAATTGACTAACTTTTTACAGTTATTGAACTGAACTGAATCAACACTGAACTGACAAATGACACTATCCCTTTTTTTTAGAAATGCTTTACAGCAGAATTTGTCTCATATTTGAATCATTGATTTTTTATTTCTGTTTATAAGTTGCTTTGAAATAATTTGCTATGTATGAAGTGCTATATAAATTAAGGTGACCTGAGTTCTTCCCTTGATTTCTACCCTGAGCTCACCTAGTCTGGCATAGATGTGACTGAGGACTCTGGAGGGCTGAACTCGGATTGGGTGAACGTCCTCCAGGGTTTCAGCGTCAATGCCATGGCTCTGCAGGCGCTGTTTAATCTCATCGTTTTCTGCCAGGAGAGACACTGAAAACACAAGAATGGAAAACGGCCAGTGTAAATATGGTGAGATGGAATACTTATGTAATATGCAACATCAAACAGGTTTCTAAATTGATTAACCCAGATTAAGCTACTGTCAAACATAGGTCTTACCTTGAACCACAACATCAGGTTTGGGAACAGTGGAGAGGCGTCTATTGAGAGGATCGATTTCTCCAGCAGCTAAAAACCCCTATAAAACAGACACATACAGATCATTATATGTTTTCTCAGCTTCACAGCAACAAGGTAATTGATGCATATGTCAGTCTCAACATTCATGTGCAACTGTAGTTATTTATTTAGCAAACATGTTTATTCAAAGCAACCTACAAAATAAAATTCAATAAAAATATATCTTCAAAAATCACGCTCCTTCACCAAACCATTGGAAAAATCATTTATCATTAAACAAATAGGTTTTGAGTATGATGAATTGTAACTATATACAAATGTATATGATCCATCTATGGAACTTAATAACATATTATTTAAATAAATATATTTTATTGTATTAAATATGTGCTATTTTTCAAAAGTCTGGGGTTGGTAATATTTATAAGGTGTTTGAATAAAGACTTTTATGCTCACCAAGGCTGCATTTGATCAGTAAAAAACAACAATATTGTGAAATATTATTACAAATTAAAATAACTGTTTTCCATTTTAATATATTTAAAAATGTATTTTATTCCTGTAATGGCAAAGCTGATTTTTCATCAGTCATTACTCCAGTCTTCAGTGTTACATGATTCCTCACAAATCATTCTTTTATGATGATTTGACGCTCAAGAAACATTTCTTATTATTATCAATGTTGAAAACAGGTGTATTTCATAAGAGAGACATAATGTGCGGCACGGCCTCCAGAAACAGATTGAGAAACCCTGCAGTACAGCATTACCATATAGAGCGATCTTTGTGGAATTTACTGTACCTCTGCCAGCAGGTTACCCAATATGTACAGAGACTGGCCCCATTTCAGTGGACACTTGCCTACTGGCACTCTCTCCACGGTGTGAGGATTAACATACTCTTCATCAACCTAGATGAAATGACACACACACGGTGAAAGTCCATTTTTCCTTTGGAATAACCCACAAAGAAGCACTCAACCAGGAATCTGGTTTTATTTTGGAGGAAACCCTGATTTTTTAGGATTCTTTGATAACTATAAAGAACATTATTTATTTGAAATATTTTTAACATTATAAATGTCTTCTTGATCAATTTAATGCATCTTAACTGAATAAAAGTTTTATTATATATTACGTATAGTATTATATATAGTATTATAAAATTAGAAGTATTTCTTTAAAAATACCGTACCGACCCTACTTGGATGGTAGCGTATATATATAAATAAGTATACATATATATGGTGTGAAATGTTGTTGCATCAGTACATTGAACTGTACTGAAGAGATGAACAGGATGAATGAGTGGAAACAGGTGTATTTCATAAGAGAGACATAATGTGCGGCACGGCCTCCAGAAACAGATTGAGAAACCCTGCAGTACAGCATTACCATATAGAGCGATCTTTGTGGAATTTACTGTACCTCTGCCAGCAGGTTACCCAATATGTACAGAGACTGGCCCCATTTCAGTGGACACTTGCCTACTGGCACTCTCTCCACGGTGTGAGGATTAACATACTCTTCATCAACCTAGATGAAATGACACACACACGGTGAAAGTCCATTTTTCCTTTGGAATAACCCACAAAGAAGCACTCAACCAGGAATCTGGTTTTATCATAACAGTACAAAATCCAGTGCTTTAGTGTCAAGAGCAAAATAACTAAGTGCGTCCATACTGTACCTTATCTGGAGGAACACTATAAAGCTCAGGGACCAATCGTAATCCATTCTTCCCTCTGATGAGAATGCTGTCTAAAGCCTCTCTGTACTCCTGAACCTAAATAAGAGAGTAACAAGCAAAGCATAGTTTTCTAAATAGAATAGTTGGTTATTTATTGAATGTCTGTAGTGAATTGTCTGTACCTGTTCTGGACTGTTGATAAAAACACCATCCAGGATGAGGTATGTCCAGAACAGTGGCCATTCACACTCTATGTTCTCGAAGAGCTTCAGTTCTGATGACTCGTAGTACAATCGATTGGGGTCCTTAGAAAAGAATGATTGTGTGGGAATAAGCTCCATACAAAAGACAACCACACACATAGACGTGACGTATTTTGTCTGACAAATTGTTCAAGCTTGGTTTTACCTCTCGGGGAGTTTTATGTCCATCTCTAAGAAAGCGACAGCATCCATATCTGCCCTATGAGACAGTACAGGGGTAAATAAACACTAAATAACTAAGGTGTTTGTCAGACTTAAAAAAAATAATAATAATTTCTATAATTAATTAAAAATAATGATAAATTGTACTTTAAACATACATAAATTATATATAATATCATTTTTATTTCATGCAAAGTATTTTATTTTTTATGTAAATGTCTTGAACTTTAAATGTCAAGTTTTCGTAAAAATTTGTAATCATTATACCTGTTTAGTTGAAAAAATTAATTGTTTCAACAGTTCAATGGCACATTTTTCATTTTGTTTGCATAGTTTGAATGCAGTATTACGTGCTTCATTTCATGTTTTCTATGAAAAATGTACATGTCATGCAGACATTTATGAAACAGAAAATATGACACGTGTAAAAATCTGATCACTGATCACAAGAGACTTACTGATACCCAGATCTGAAGACACTGGTATTCACCTGAAGTTTTGAAATGATTTCTTCTTTGGTGATATTAACAATGTCAATGTCCTCGACTGCAAATGCAGGATAAGAGATGATGGACAGAACCCCAGCATCTACTTCTTTGGATGTCGATGCCCTTGGCAGCATGGAGCTGAGAATAGACTATTGTGAAGGTTTCAAAAAGAAAAAAAAACATTCTGTTACTTTTGGGAGGCATGAAGGACGCTGTCATCCTATGTGTGACATCATAAATGAGTTTCTTACTTGGCAGTGCTGAATGTCATCGGCTAAAGAGTGTACGACGGACTCTGGGCCGCCCTTGGCACCGAAAAGGTTCAGTCCATCCAAGGCCTCCAGAGCTGCCTGAATAAACATGCAGCAAGAGGTCATGTTATTTTATCACATGGAGATCATTATTTGACACTTGCTTGACATGTGAAACCAATTCTTAACTGACTGTGCAATTTATCACTAAAAATGTAAATATTTTACCTTTGCCATTCCAATAGAGCTGGCATTTATCTCAGGGATCCCTGTATTCGTCTTGTCTCCTCGTTCCCACATTCCAAAATCCTGAGAATCATTTACAGTCTTAATATTCATGGAAAACACGTGAAATCTTTCTGTATCAGAACAGCATAATGGTGCTTACCGCCACTTTGTACGCAGATTCAATGTAAAAGATCAGATTTTGGACAACATCGACCTCATCGCGGGTATAAACAATTTTCAGCCCTGTTCCACACAAGAAAATGTTCAGGCAATTCATTAAAAATGCACTCTGATTCCATAAC
This sequence comes from Sinocyclocheilus rhinocerous, assembly GCF_001515625.1. Lineage (NCBI taxonomy): Eukaryota > Metazoa > Chordata > Actinopteri > Cypriniformes > Cyprinidae > Sinocyclocheilus > Sinocyclocheilus rhinocerous. Next base: position 741,990 of record NW_015667272.1, read on the forward strand.
ACAAGGCATTATGCTGCATGTCGGAAACTTTACTTTAAAAGTGAAAAGTTAAAGTCAACCTGATGCTGTCATTTGGGCCAGAAAGAGCATGAAGATGGAGGTGGCGTCCACCTGTAGATGACCCCATTCCTGATCACCAACAACAGTGGCACAAGTTCCTGTATGGTATTTAGCATGAAGGCAATCTTTGGTGCTTTTGCTGTACTTGAACTTCTCCACCTTATCCAGCTGAAAATTAAACAGGCTCAGAGTTACTGGACAAAAAGTCTTTGTTTCTATGACAAGGCTGGTTCACATGCAGCATCATCCTTGAACAGAACTGTAAACCAGGCAAAATGTGTAATTCTTGCTTTTTATAATGACAACAAATATGATAAATATATTTCTGTCATGACAACTCTCGGAGGGATTGGCATGGTAATGTTACATGACAATGTTAATGTATTTGGTCTTGGCTGAATAGATCTGCTACGCTGCTGCTGCTGCTGCGGCAGAGCAAGTACCGAGACTTGCTACTGCCAATACATCCACAACATGCTGCTGTGAGCATGTAAGAAATATATATATATATATATATATATATATATATATATAGGGACATGAGTGGCATTTTCTATTTGTTCCATGCTTCACAATGCACTAATAAAGTGTCACATTTCTGTAACATGGAGCCCACATAACATCATTCATCATTAGTGTGTATGTTTTCATTAATCTGTTTCCTAGGTTTATGATTATTTGTTTAAAATTTTATATAGCTTACTTATACTATTATATTTTTTGTTTATGAAGAAACACACACACACACAAATAACTATAAACAAGCTATCGCAAAATTTTGAAACAGTCTTCTGTACAACAGCTAACCACCATAATGCACTCTAAAACTTAATAAGCTAATACACTCTGAGAGAAAATTAATTGCCACAAAGTAATTAAGTAATGTCTCACAACTATAATGGGTTGCCATTTGATAATGAGTGCAGACAGTCATTCAGATCAAAAACAAATTATATTTAAAAACTGTTTAGAGGAAATTCTGACTGTATTCATAATGGTATTGTATTATTATATAATATGACCTGATTTAATAAAAAAAAAACAAAAAAAAAACAAGCACACTAACACTATCATTCAGTTGTTTGGGATCACTAGTTTTTAATAGAAAGGAAGAAATGTATACTTTTATTCAGCAAACACACATTAAATTAATCATAATGACATTTATAGTGTTACAAAACATTATATTTCAAATAAATGCTGTTCTTGCTAACTTTGTTGATCAAATAATCCAGAAAAACTGGAGCAATGGCTGCTGAAAATTTTTAAAAATAACATTTTAAAAATGATTAAAAGACAAATAAAATTTATTTTAAGTTGTTTTTATTTCACATTATCACTATTTTACTGTATTTTTAAAAAAATAAATGAAGATCATAAGAGCACAATGGACTTTTTTCGAAAACATGAAAAATCTTACTGACCCCAAAATTTTGATCATTATAGTGTATGTTCTTCTTAAGCAAATTCATTTGAAACGATCACCATAATGATGACCCATTATTTACAGCAAAACATTATCTATTCTACACTGTATGCTTTAGATATGCTGAGCAAGATAAGCTGGGCTGGTCAGATTTAATCAGAATGTGTTCTGACTGTTTGGAGAATTAACTAATAAGAAGTGTGGGAAAGCATGGGCTTATTAATGATTTCTAAATATTTAATTGCATATAACGGAATGAGATATGTTGTTTGTCTGTACCTGTCTGATCGTGCACTGCAGTAATCCTCGCATTAGTTTGACCACACTCTACAGGGTGAGAAGAGACACAGAACAAGAGAGAGAGATAGAGAGCAGTGAGCCTTGACTGTGACCTTAAACTCTCCATCTGCTATGACCATGAAAGAAACATGAGCCAAATGATTTGCCCTCTGGCATTTTACATGGTCTCCCAGACACAAACACTGAGCAGAAAATAGTACATGTCTCGGACATGGTCAGACATGGTCTCTAATGCCCTTTGACAAAATTGTATAGTTTTGTTTGTATCTCAACTCACTACGTATGCAAGAACCGACCTGCTCCAGTTCATAGGCTTTGGCTTTGTCTTCATCTCTGTCTGCATTCTTCCTGTAGGCCAGACTTAGAGCCCACACAGACAGGATGCAGTACACATTGTCTCTAACCCAGGCGTGAGGTAACGTCTCATCTCCTGGGAGTAACCCTGTCACCGGATCCTGCAAAATATCATAAGGAACCATATATATGGCATTATCCTGAGGGTCTACCATACTCAAATCAAATATATTGATTGTATATGGGACAATTTAAAGTGGCACCAATGGCCTGGCCTTATGACATTTAAAGCATATGACACTTAAAAAATCTATGCCTGTATTTTAAATCTTTATAATTTGTAATTGTTCATTTGCACAATCCTGTTGCATGATGGAAATAACAAATAATGAATTCCAATAAATATTCTCAAATGCTCAGTAACCAAAGTCAAACTGTAAACTATGAGAAAAAGAAGTGTGCATAAATTTTATTGGATGTGCACTTGTAGTGTACTTCAAATCCTAAAAATATATATTTTTTAAATGTACTTAAAATGTATAAAAATGTGCTTAAAATGTACTTAAGATAATTTCATATTACTGAAATAAAAGGCCACCTTAATGTACATAAAGAAGTGCATTTTCATGACTATTTTTCTCACCATCATGTCATTCCAAACCTGTAAAGCTTTCTTCTGTGGAGCACAAAAGGAAATATTTCAAAGAATGCTGATTACTAAATCATTTCTGTTTCCATTGACTTCCATTGTATGGACAAAAAATAAAATGGAAATCAACTGTTTGGTTATTAACATTCTTCAAAATATCTTCTTTTGTGTTCAGCAGAGGAAATAAAAGCATACAGGTTTGAAACACCTTCGGGGTGTGTAAATGATGACCGAATTTTAATGACCTGACCCTTTAAGTGCACTTAATGAACTTTTTTTGGGTTTTTAAGTACATTTTAAATCACTGTTTTAATCATCTTTTGTCATGCTTTGAAGAAGTACACTTATTTTCTGAATAAAATACTAAAGCACACTTAAAACTTAAAATTACACTTAAAGTTAATATATTTTGAATGTACAAAATTACAGCTTCATCATTACAATTGTGTAATTATATACAGTGGGTACGGAAAGTATTCAGACCCCCTTAAATTTTTCACTCTTTGTTATATTGCAGCCATTTGCTAAAATCATTTAAGTTAATTTTTTTTCCTCATTAATGTACACATATTTCCCAAATTCCAGTGACTGCTCTAAAATATGAGACACCAATGTTTCAGGACACAGAATAGAACACATGTTTATTTGATAACTGTTTTATTGCTTATTTGGGTTTATGCTTTATTTTTTAAGATTAACTGTTTTTTTTCCAAAGGATTGTTAGATGGCAGTGTTTCCTGGCATAGCTATCCAAAGACAACAGTATCATAGCTGTTAAACTATATCTTATGATTTTAAATCTGTGTTTAACCTCAGTACGATCTCAAAGTAAAAAAGAGGTGATAAAATCTGATTTTGTGGTGGCTGTGCTTTAAAAATACATTTGTATAATCTTAATTCAAGTGATGATGGATTTTGAGAAGTCTGACAGTGATTAGTGTTGAGTGCTACTGGTTAACCCTTACCAAAAAGTAATATACTTCAAGTTTATTTTAGTAAGTATACTTAAGTAAAGTTCAAGTATATTTTTTAAGTATACTTTATGTAGTAAGTATACAAATATCAGTGTACTAGTAGTATACTTGTAAGTGTACTATTTCAATACTCCTTGGGACTAAATTGGCCCACTTTCTAGTATATAAAAGTATACTTTTAAGTATACTTTAAGTATAACAGTAGTAAACTTTGAGTACACAACTAGTTTACATCAAAATGTTTAGTTTGTACTGCAACTATACTAAAAGTGAATTTATAGGTATACTGATAGTTTACTAATTAAATACTTGTAGTAGCATTTTTAGTACACTTTGAAGTATAGTCTCAGTAAACTACTAGTTTAGTAGTTTTATACTGCAAGTATACTCGTAAGTTTTCTTTAAGTGAACTTTACATCATTCTTTAAGTATACTACTATGTCCCTATTTAGGTATTCATTTCGTATATATTTTGTTACATGAATATCTGAACATACAAAACATCAAAAGAACAGGGTATCTGCTTGTAAACAAAAACATTTTATTCTAGCTTCATGCATTCTTTTTTTAAACACTTGAATGTGGATAAGTTTCATAAATAAAAAATAAAGAAATAAACAACATTTTGAACAAAAAGCTGAAAAAAGACCAATGAATTGGATTCAGAATGATAATCAAAACATAGATAAATTTGATCAACACCCCAAAGCTTAACAGTTATTATTACCTCTTCATTGGTCGACATTACATCAACGTTACACAGTTTTGATGCTGTTTTATGTCTGATGATCGTGTTAGAATACATGTGGAAGCATCTGTTGTTTCGGTTTCTTCTTCACTTGTGTTTTTTGGAAATTCTGTACAGAAGATGTGTACTAGCGCCCCCTACAGTATAACAATGAAAACACGGATTCTAGGAGCACAATTATAGCTAAAATATATTTAGACTTTTTAGAAGTATAAGTCAAGTATACTTAAATGTCATTTTAAGTATATTTCTGAGAAGTACATAAAGCCCATTTCTGAGAAGTACATAAAAAGTAGACTAAAAGTATACTTTCCTATTTTTAGTTTAAAAGAAGTATACTAATACCACACTTGAATAAACTTCTTTTTCGTAAGGGAACCCTGCCTGGTTTAAATGTTTCTAAATGATTAACAGTTGAAAACATTAATTTGACATTTAGAAAAGTATTTAAAAAGTAATCAAATGTAATCAGTTACATTAATAAAGTAGTTGAAATAGTTACACTACTTAATACATTTTAAATGAGGTAACATGTAATTTGTAATCTATTACATTTCCAAAGTAACCTTCCCAACACTGACAACAAGTTATAGTGAGTAACTTATATTTTAGACGCTATTTCCAGTTACTTTGTCTTTTTTTGCTGGAGAGAATGCAATGCAAGTCAGCGTAACACACAAGTGGTGTTTGAATCAATTTGTTTGAACGAATCAAATAATGATTCAATGATTCTATCAAACATACACAGTCACTTGTTGCCACCTACTGGCAATGTTACACACAAAAGCGTTTAAAGACTAAAATATGGTGAACTACAGTACTGTATGTGATAATAGCCTACAGTTGCATATGTTCTGTAAAAATCATACATTTTGATGTGGACATTTTTGTTTAGCCTATATTTGTACATTACACATTTTCTAAATATAATATTTGAATAAATATTACAAGTAATAAAAAATGTTGTTAAGGCTTCAAAAATGCATATTTAAGCATGAACATAATCATAAATGGATACTGTATCACGAATACATAATAATAAATAAACAATGAACCGTAACTTGAAATAATGAAACTGTCACAGAAATACTGGTATTTTTAGTGTTTTATTTGACTAACTTAAACTTTGCTCTTGTATCAGAAAAAGAACATGCAATCTGGGTACATGTGGAGGTCGTTCACAGTACGTGACATCAGTCTGTTACAGTACATTCTTGTGCAAATACTCCTCTCACTAACATGTGGATACTGAGGGACTTCAGGGCCCTTCGCCATTAGAACTGGGTTTCTCTGAACATAGAACATCCTGAGAAAGATATGTGCGGCTGTGCACGTTCCCTCACTGGCCCTGTGCCAAGTATAGATTTTAATTGACACTACTGAGGCCTTCTGTATGCCCTCATAGCTTATCTAATACAGTACATTTATACTATCAAATATCACATGAATATAATTATTTCATACTCAAAATAGACATTTTAGCCTCAATACTTCCAGCAAGTCCGCATTCTAAATAATGCACTTTTACGGCATTGTGATTCTTAATAATGCATTACATAAATTAAAAATCATGCTCATACAGATTAATACAATCCTTTAAGTATGTTTACAATGCAGTTATGTTAATTGTGTATTTTTCAGGGCAAGTCAAACACAAACCCCAAAATTCTTGTTTAACATCATTATATTAATAACCAATAATTAATGTTTGTTGAACATAAATCATATACAGTGAAACCAATGTAACTTTTCAAGTCAGACTTCTCCACATGCTCTGCACTGTACATGTACAGCGCTATATACAGTTCAGAAATTAAAGTGCTTGAAACATAGCCTATGGCCATAAAATATATATATATATTGGGTTGACTCATATAGTTTTCAGGCTTCCACTTCACTAAGAATGAACAGGCTCATTAAATGAACAATGACCTTTCCTGGGGGTAGAAAATGTAATCAGTTTTCAGATTTCAGGGCAGTTTTAGGACTTTCAGTGAAAGGAAATTTTGGCAGCAGTGACTTACCTGCATAAACCTGTAGTACACTCTATGTTGTCATGGCAATAGGCTCCATATGGTTTGAACCCCATGATTCGCCACAGAGGGGACATTCTTATCTTGCGGTGAAGTATATGTGATGACTGGAGATCTGATCGCACCTCAGGAGTCACTACTGGCACAGTAGATACCTAGCATACATTTCTCAGTCAGTAGGGAACATATGCTTGCTGTTAACATATGTAATAATAATAAGAAGAAGAAGAATTGTATTTATGTTTTTAATAAATGTGTTGAAATTAGCATCAACTAATGTTATGTATTGTCCAGTATTAGCTCAGGTTAACTAATGTAGTTAATGTTAACAAATGAAACCTTACTGTGAAGTGTGACCTAGTAATATGATCAATGTAAAAGCATTTTTTAACAAAAGAAATATCCTGGTATCCGATGTTCTTGATACTATGTGAAAAAAAAAGTTGTTAGAAAGAGGTGTAAACTCACCTGGTGCATCAGCACTAGCAAGATTAATGTGCAAAATCCAAATTTTGCCAGGTTAAAGTGATGCAGATGCATTTTTGGTGATGTTATTTCCCACAAAACTCCGGTATGTTAGTGTGTCCAGATGATTAGTTAAGCTTTGCAATGACCATGTGTATTTATAACCCTCCAACATTGATCTTACCTCCCCACCCTCTCTGTCTATCCGTCTCTTCTGCTCTCTTACTCTGCTCAAGGCCATGGCCAAGATAAAATCACATGTTTAGTAAATATTTGAGAGTTTACATAAGCTTTGGCATTAATTGTGTAGTCGTCTAGCTTCTGGAATCGATGGGAGTAAAAAATTACAGTCTCTCAAAAGTGCTGCCCTAAATGTTTTAGAGATTTATAGTAGAATACTTTAACATCATGATTAGACTGTTTTGTATAAATAAATGAATAAATGAGTTGTAAAAAGAAATAAATATTATAAATCATTTTATAAATTAAACATAAATGCTGTCTAAAAAAATACATTTTATAGATAATGTGGGTGGTGCTGCATTATAAAAATGAAAACATTACATGCACCACACTGTTTAAAAAAATTATAATAATACATACCACTTAAACCACTAAAACCTGTGAAATGTACTTTAAAAATGTCAGCTGGGGTTGTTAGAACTTTACCATTAAAATATGATTTATGGATGGATTTAACTTACATTTATTGTTCTGTTTTGTACCTTCATAATATATTGACAATCACCATCAAATCACAGACGTGATGAATAAGTTCATTAGCTTTTCCACAAGCTGAGGTAAATACTATATATAGAAGGTAAAATAATAAAATAAATATACATTTAACAGCATGTAACATAATGTACATAACCGACAACAAAATAAATAAAAAGAAACATAATGAATAAAAAAAAACATCAAATGTGTGCTGTCAATGTAAATGTATGTCGTCGTCCCCCGCCCCCCCCTCACTTGCAAAATCTGTACATTTAGCAGTATTTTGCTTTAAGTAACCCATTTAAAAGAACATTGGTTAACCCATGAAATAACCCATTAAGTTTATTACTATTTTCACCATCTACATAGTAATGGAACTTACACATTTGAACAATTAACCTTAGCATTTTATAGTCTTTTACTGTTAAAATTGCAATCATTTTTACAGTGCAGATTTAATGGGATTTTACAGGGGAAGTTACTTGACAACAGATAATACAAAGATGTTGCTTATCTCGTCTTCAAAATTTTAAAATAACTTCAAAGAGAAAAGTATATATGCTCTCATCTCTCTCTAAATCAATAGGTCATCAAGTTCACTCAGATAACATATGGCCTGTTCATACTAAAAATCTTGCACGCCGTTGCATCAGTCACGTATTAATAAAATTAATATAGGCCCTAATGAATATATTATGAATACAAAACATGGAACAGGCAGAATAATGTAACACATAGCCTACTATAAGACTGCAACTGTATTTCGCTTGGTCTTGTAGCTAATTAATTATTATGTATGCAGTTTTTATGCATTTCTTTATTATTATTTGTTACAACCCTTACGAAAAAGAAGTTTATTCGAGTGTGCTATTAGTATACTTCTTTTAAACAAAAAAATAGGAAAGTATACTTTGTCTACTTTTTATGTACTTCTCAGAAATGGGCTTTATGTACTTCTCAGAAATATACTTAAAATGACATTTAAGTATACTTGACTTATACTTAGAAAAAGTCTAAATATATTTTAGCTATAATTGTGCTCCTAGAATCCGTGTTTTCATTGTTATACTGTAGGGGGCGCTAGTACACATCTTCTGTACAGAATTTCCAAAAAACACAAGTGAAGAAGAAACCGAAACAACAGATCCTTCCACATGTATTCTAACACGATCATCAGACATAAAACAGTATCAAAACTATGTAACATTATGGAATAAAATGTCGACCAATGAAGAGGTAATAATAACTGTCAAGCTTTGGGGTGTTGATCGACTTTATCTACGTTTTGATTATCATCCTGAATCCAATTCATAGTCTTTTTTCACTTACTAAAATAAACTTGAAGTATACTACTTTTTGGTAAGGGAATGCAGGACCATTTAAAATGAACTTAATGGTGGGAAAATTAAGAGTGGACCGCTAAACATTCATTTAGGCTGCATTTTAAATTTAACTTCAAATCAATTGAATTTTAAAACTCTGTTCATAGGCCTACCTTACTCATCACACTGGTGAACGGTGAAAGTTCAGCATGTGCTCCAAATGACAGAACAGTGTGATCCAGTCCCACAATCTATAATAGGCACAAACTGGAAACAAAATATTTGTTTTGAAAATCTGTGGACTATCATTATTTGTGATGTAGGCAACACTTATTATTTCGTGTTTTTATAGGGAGCAGTCTTGATGCGGTTTAAAGAGTTTAAAGAGTTAAAGTCCATACGGTTCATGACAACACAAAGTCCGTAAAGTTCAGTAAGACGTAATTGTGGTAACAAATGTAATCACACTGCGTGAACATCAGTATGTACTGTAGGCTCAATTTGTCTGCACTGTCACCTATAGATGGCAACATTGAGCCACTCATTGATTGCCTGTGTGTGTGAAACTCTCATTAGGGTACAAAATATCGCCTGAAACTATTAAAAACATATAGTACTTTTTCTATTTCTATAAATACCCAGTAAAAGATGTGCTACTACTGATATGAGCTGTTTATTTTTTTATTTTACATTTTTTTTATAATGTTATTTTGCATGGCTGAGCGCCTGTGCGTGTGAAACTCTCATTAGGGTGTAAAATATCGCCTGAAACTATTAAAAACATATAGTACTTTTTCTATTTCAATAAATACCCAGTAAAAGATGTGCTACTACTGATATGAGCTGTTTATTTTTTTATTTTACATTTTTTTTATAATGTTATTTTGCATGGCTGAGTGAAATGTAGGCTAACTAAATAGCCCACAGTTGGTTAAATAAATCCTTAAATGATTTGTGTCATTTTTGCATTTGGCACTTCTTGCAATGACCATCCCTATTTATTAATGAAAAACATTAAAGTTAATGAACATACTTAATGTAAAGTTAGGCTACTCATGTAAAGTTTTCGCACACATTTTGCATGTTATTCACAATTAAATAAAAATGTATAACAGTTTGTTATTATATGCAATTAGCTGAACTTTAGAATGCTTTTTTGACCCACTTAAGCAGGATCAAAATATCAAAGCACATTTTATAGCCAAATTTCATAAGTGTAGGCTACTGCTAAATGTAAAGGTGTTAAGTTAGAGCTAAGTGTTACGAAACCTTGTTATGAAGTACACTTAAGAGGCCTTTTATTTATAATATTAGTCTACTGTATCTGCAAATAGCCTAAGTTGTTAAAATATACTTTTACAAAATACATTTTTAAGATTTGAAGTGCACTACAATTGCATTCAATTCAATTAAGTGAAATTCTTTTCGCAAGGGATTAAATACATATCCAAAATAAATGACACGAAATCACGAAAAAAAAAAGAAAAGTAAATAATAAAAAAGAACTAAAGAAAAGTTATGAAGAATAATGGGTCTGAGCCTGAGGTAAATAAAAACAGATTTTGGGCAGTATGAAATACCACCTGTGAGAGGCATTCTTAATCGAATACTGTTCTTGTGAATCGGCATTCGGCTATACATGTCTTCCGGAGATTGTACGTCTGTTGGCATCGGCGCTTGAGTGACACAAGATAGCAAACAAGGTAAATGTTTACTAGTTTCATTTTGATCTAGGTACAGTCAATGTACGGCATGTTAACATTATAAATATGTTTTGGAACAGTTCCACTTGATGCCATTAAGCCACGGCTCCTAAGTTTATTAAAATTACAGCTGGTTAGCATGCAACCCTTTAGCTATCCTGCTAACCAGCTCCATGAGTTTTTTTGTGAATTTGTCATAATAGTACATCATTGCTGACAGCTTGAAGCATGTTAGGAGGAGTGTTACAGGCGCTTTTCTATGCCATTTTGCCGCAATCCAAAATATAGCGCATATTTTTTGCAAGATAATTGGCTAAGCTAAAATGACCCATATCTGAAGTTTGCTGATGTCATTAGCTTTGGTTTAGTAACTCAAAATGATAAACCATTAATCTTATCTGCTACTTTTATTAGCCAAATATAGTACACATAAATGTAAATATTAGGGGAAATAAGTTGTTTTGTTTTTTAACTTTAAAGGCATAAGTTCAATAATACCTATAAACTATTTTAATTTTGAAAAATAAGAATTATAAAATATTTTGTTTGTAAACATTTCAGTGTTTTTAATTTAATTTATTTAATTGTTTATTTTTTATAATTTTTTATCCTAATTTTTCCTCTGGCTGTATTTGTAAATCTTTAAAAAAACAATTATAAAAAAATAATAAACCTTTAATTATTTATATTACAGTTAGAACGCTAAAGACACTTCATAGTGATGACTTGAAATTCTTTTTCTGCTGTTAATATTAAATTCTTACTATTAATATTAAATTCTTATTGTGACCGTTGTAAGTTCTGTATTTAAAGTTCATTTGCTTTGTTATTTGTAATCCAGAATCATAATATATGCAGTTAAAAGCCATGGTGTAAATCATTGCTAGGTTACTATTCAATCTAGAAGTGCGTGGTAAACATTAATAGTTGGGTCTGGGTGGATCCTGTCAAGCTTTAACTCATATGGAGTCTCTTATGCTCAGGTCAAAGGACATTTCCATGTCCTCCACATTCTGGAGGAAAGATGGACAACACAGGCTACTGTGGCGAGAGCTTCAACAGCCTGCAGAGCGGAACCAGCGATGAGGACATGGTGGAAATCGCAGGAGCCACGCTGGACTTCTCCAGCACTGATGACGTGCCTCCTCTGGACCGGGACTATGGCTCAGGTGAGTGCCTGATCTGTCCATACCCATGTGTTGCATTTGTAGTGAGATGAGACAAAGGGGATCGAAAATGGCCCCAGTGGTGACAGTGACGATGATGACGTGGAGAAGTGACAATACAAGTCATATTATTTCCCCAGTGTAGCTTCCACCCAGTTTTATCCTTATTCATTTGTGTTCTTTTCTTAATTTTTATTGTCATTCACAAGATTCCCATAGATTTGTTCCTTTCTCTCATCATACGATATAGGTTTGGGGGCAAATGTGTAATGTATAGGTCTCTGGTGTTTGTGTGTCTGTGAGAAAATAGCGGTGAGAATTCGCTGAGGTCACAACTTTGGTATTTGCCGCCCCCTAACAGAAATCCTTTTATCACTGAGATCAAAGTGTCCCCTCTAGTTATTTCTATTGTAGCTAGTTTCATAATTTGAGCGGTGTCAGGTTTTCACATCCATCTGTTTCCCTTGAACTTCCTCAGCTTTTGATATCAGTTGCTTTGTATTGTGTTTGCTGTGTGATTAGGTACTTCCTCACAGTATATGAGTTATTTTTTGCTTAAATATGAACATTTTGTGATGTTTTTTTTCATAAGAAGCCTTTATGTTGTATGTTTTGACTAATTATGAGCACTATACGAAGTAAATAAAATATAGTAACTAATATATAATTAAAGTTGGTTTCTAGAAGATTGTATAATTATTAACCATAGCTAGTTTTATTGCTGTTTTTTGTGGTGTCATGTATTTCCTGTTCTTTGTACTAGTAAAATCTTTCTATGAAAGTCATGTGAAGAACAGTGAATACTGGAACAGGAATGTGTGCACTACCATAAATGTGAATTGACAACCTTTATCCCATTTCCATTAAAAGCCCACAACAAGTATATATGCTGTATTGAAATGTAATATATAATGCTTCTTATTCAATATTAAATGTTGCTATATATTTAATGATAATAAAAATAAATGTAAATAAATAATAGCTTTAAATAAATAATCATATTTATTTATTAAAATATACAGATAAAGTAAAGTGACTGGAGCCACTGCGCAATACTACATACATATTAAAACACTACTGTCCAAAAGCCTGTAAGATTTTTTTTAAAGAAATTATACTTTTATTTGCCGAAATTAATCAAAAGTGACAGTAAAGACATGTAGTCATAGAATTCTGAAAACAAATGTATCACAGTTTCCACAAAAATATTAAACAGCTGTACTGTTTTCAACATCGATAATAATTAGAAATGTTTCTTGAGCAGCAAATCAGCATATTAGAATGATTTCTGAAGGATCTTGTGACACTGAAGACTGGGAAAATTATGCTATAAATTCAGCTTTGGGATACATTGTAATAAATTGTAATAATATTTGCTTTTACTGTATTTTTAAAATAAATGCAGCCTTGGTGAGCATGATACAGTTTAAAACATAAAAAAGCGGACCTCAGTCTTCTTAACAGTAGTTCATTTGCAGTTGATTTTGATGACGTTATCCCACCCTTTGACTTCTGACACTAGTATTTCCTAGTTCAAGAAAAGTGAAGTTTAAAGGACTAGTTCAAATTCAGGTCTTCTGGCCCCTCTGGCCTTTTTGGTGGAAACGGTACCAGATTGGCCTCCAACATCCTGTCGGTGGAAAAAGGGTTCTTGTGATCATTTTGGTATTCCACCTGAGGCCTTTAACTGATACGGTTATTTATTTTGTACTTTTAACCTGCATGCATAATATATATCTCTCTCTTATCTGTGCAGATGGTTCATATGGAGTTGGTGATAGGCCTAATGGGGTTCCTAAACTGATGGATTTATTAGATGAACCAGTGCCTGGGGTCGGCACATATGAAGACTTCAACACCATCGACTGGGTACGGGAGAAATCTAAGGACCGGGATCGCCACCGAGAGGTGACTTTTGAGTCTTGTTGAGTTTTAAACATCTATGCTCAGAAAGAAAGAAATGAATCATGCATTCACTTCAGCTTGTGTTTATTTGTGATCTTTCATTTCTCTTCATGTTAGATTGCTACCAAGAGTAAAGAGTCAACCTTGGCTCTGATGAAGAGTATCAGTGATGCCTTCTCTGGCTGGCTTCTCATGCTGCTTGTGGGACTGATGGCAGGTTGGATTGTTTTTATAATATTAAAGAATAAGTATCATAAAAAGTGATTATATAGAGCACCAAGTTAAAGGGATAGTTCACCCAAAAATGAAAATTCTGTCATTAATTACTCATCCTCATGTCGTCATCTTCGGAACACAAATTAAGGTATTTTTGATGAAATCCGAGAGCTTTCTGACCCTCCATTGACGGCAAGGGCACTACCACAATCAAGGCACAGAAATGTAGTAAGGACATCGTTAAAATGGTCCATGTGACATCAGTGGTTCAACCTTCATTTTATGAAGCTACGAGAATACTTTTTATGTGCAAAAAAACAAAAGTAACGACTTTATTTAGTGTCAGTCTTCGACACGCATTCACGACAGCACCACGATGCATGTGTGTACATTCCTCTGCTTGTAAACAAGGTGCAGCACATCCGGATTCTACGTCAGAACGGCGGCTCCTGCATCAGCAGACTGACAGAGAAGACAAAGAAATTGTTGAATAAAATCTGTATTTTTGTTTTCTTTACGCACAAAATGTATTCTCGTAGCTTCATAACAGGTAGAACCACTGATGTCACATGGGCTATTTTAACGATGTCCTTACTAACTTTTGGGCCTTGAACGTGTCAGTTGTAATGCTGTCTATGCAGGGTCAGAAGCCTCTCGCATTTTATAAAAAAATATCTTAATTTATGTTCCGAAGATGAACGAAGGTCTTACGAGTTTGGAACAATATGAGGGTGAGTAATTAATGACAGAATTTTCTTTTTTGGGTGAACTATCGCTTTAAAAAGAGCTTTGAATTTCCTTTACATTTTATAGCATGTGCTGTTTTGTTTGATTTCAGGTGCCCTGGCTGGTGGCATCGACATCTCTGCCCATTGGATGACAGATCTGAAGGAGGGAGTGTGTCTGAACGGCTTCTGGTTTAATCATGAGCACTGCTGCTGGAACTCCAACGAGACAACCTTCCAGGAAAGAGACAAATGCCCTAACTGGAAAAGCTGGGCAGAGCTCATTGTCGGTACTAATGACGGTCCTTTCGCTTACATCATGAATTACGTGATGTATGTGTGCTGGGCGCTGCTTTTCTCCTTCCTGGCTGTGTCTTTAGTCAGGGCCTTTGCCCCGTATGCTTGTGGCTCTGGAATACCTGAGGTAAGCCAAAAAAATTTAGTACCAGTATAATATTTAATCTTACGTTTTAACACACAGGTTGTTATATTGCAATATAGGTGACTGTTATAATGTTCTAGTTCTTGTATGACATTCTAGATCAAGACCATCCTGAGTGGGTTTATCATCAGAGGCTACCTGGGTAAATGGACTCTCATGATTAAAACCATCACCCTGGTGCTGGCTGTGTCATCTGGACTCAGTCTGGGCAAAGAAGGGCCACTGGTCCATGTTGCCTGTTGCTGTGGCAACATCCTTTGCCACCTGTTCACCAAGTACCGTCGGAATGAGGCAAAGAGACGAGAGGTATGATGAGTAGATGAAACTACTACTTTTTTATCCACCATAAATTCACCCTATAATGTAGATACATTTTTGTGCACAAATATAAATCAAAATAACTATAAATATTTTAATTTTGCACTGAAAATATCATTTTTCACCCCTTCTGTGGCACTGAAAAATAAACATTTGCCTTTAATAAACACCCTTGTCTGTTATATCCAATATAATTTAATCTCCCCTTTTTTCTTTGTGCAATGATTAGAGTTTTTGATCAAAATAAAATTTAGCCACTCTTTCCTAACATTGGGAATGGAAAAAAAAAAATCTATTAATCATGATTCTCATTAGCACAAATAGGTTGAAAAATAACAGTTAATTAAACTACCATTGAGGTCCTTTTCTTTCTTTCGTTCATTCCTTTTTTTTTTTAAGAAATTAATACTTTTATTCACTAAGGGCAAATTAAATGATTAGAAAGTGATGATAAAGACATTTATGAGAAAATAATTTGCTGAAAATAATTTAATAAAATAATTGCTGTTGTTTTGAACATTCTATTCATCAAAGAATCTTGAAAATAATGTATCAGTTTCCACAAAATTAAGCAGCACAACCGTTTTGAACTGATAAGAAATATTTCTTAAGCACCAAATCAGCATATTAGAATGATTTCTAAAGAATCATGAGCCACTGAAGGCTGCTGAAAATTCAGCTTGGCCATCACAGGAATAAATTACATTTTGAAATCTATTCAAATAGATAAGTTATTTTAAATCATAATAATATTTCATAATATTACTGTTTTTGCTGTATTTAAAAAAATAAATAAATGCAGCCTTGGTGAACACCTCTTTCAAAAACATTCAAAATTCTTACCAACAACAACAAATTTTAAGGAGGTTAAGGTGTTTTTAAGGAGCAAGGCACAAACTTCTATCTCCCATCTCTCTCTTTCTAAAAATATAGCGGCACTTGTTGTGTTACATTTTTGCGGCTTTAGTCTAAGGACATTCTGGTTGCCTGTTTTTGTGGTTTTATGTTTAAAACTTACTCATTGTGAGAATGTTTTTTATTGACATCATGAAGACGAGACCAAACATAGGATCACGTTTTATTTTTTTTTGAGGCCTTCGTTGATCCAAGCCTTTTGTCTGATAAGCCTGGTCTATTGTTTCAGCTGTCTTTCTTCTGTTTGTATGTTGATTAGGTATTGTCTGCCGCAGCAGCTGTTGGTGTGTCAGTAGCTTTTGGAGCACCGATTGGTGGAGTTCTGTTCAGTCTGGAAGAGGCAAGCATATTCTTATCATACAGTACTTATGATTTCATACACTCAACATTATCTAGTGTCATTTTAATAAGTAGAATCACTCTCACTTTATCCTATAGGTGAGTTATTATTTCCCTCTGAAGACGCTGTGGCGCTCTTTCTTTGCTGCGTTGGTGGCGGCCTTCACCCTTCGGTCCATCAACCCGTTTGGTAACAGCAGGCTGGTGCTCTTCTACGTGGAGTTCCACTCCCCTTGGCACTTGCTGGAGCTCATACCCTTTGTCCTATTGGGTATTTTCGGGGGAATCTGGGGAGCTTTCTTCATCCGTGCAAACATTGCATGGTGTCGTCGGCGTAAGACCACGTGGCTGGGTCACTACCCTGTTTTGGAGGTGCTGGTTGTTACGGCGGTTACGGCTCTGCTGGCGTTCCCCAACAGCTACACGCGAATGAGCACCAGCGAGCTGATCTCTGAGCTGTTCAATGATTGTGGTCTGCTGGATTCCTCACAGCTGTGTAATTATGCCAATGTGAGCGTCACCAAGAGCAGCAGTGATGCTCTGCCTGATAGACCAGCAGGACAAGATGTGTACACCGCCATGTGGCAGCTCTCACTGGCCCTGGTCTTCAAGATGCTCATCACAGTGGTGACCTTCGGCATGAAGGTACAGGGTCAAAGCCCCATATTATCTTCCTTTCTTTAATCCAGTCTTTCTTTCTTTCCTCTATCCACTCATCCTCCCTTCTTTTCTGTCTTCCATCAATCCATCCATCCTTCCTTTCTTTCTTTATTGCAGCCATCCATCCTCCCCTCCCTGCATCTATTCATGCTTCCATCCCTTCTTTCCATCTGTCCATCCATTCTATCTTCCTTTATCCCATCCATTCCTCCCTCCACCATCCATCTATCATATATTCCTTTTTTCCATCATCCATCTTTTCTTCCATTTCTCTATCTATCCAATCATTTTATGTTCCTTTCTTCCATCCATCCATCCTCCCCTCCCTGCATCAATCCATACTTCCATCCTTCTTTTTATCTGTCCATCCATCATCCTTCCATCCATCCAGCTATTCTATCTTCCTTTATTCCATCCATTCATCCCTCCACCATCCCTCTACCATATATTCCTTTTTCCATCCATCCATGCTTTCTTCCAGTTCTTCCATCCATTTTCAACTCAACTTACATTTACTGTCAAAATGTCATGCATTTCTTTCTTTCTTTGTCTTTCTTTTTTCCATTCTTCCTTCCATCATCGATTCTATTTTATCTTCTTTCATTGTCCATTCTACCTTCCTTTCTTCCTTCAATTTATCTATTCATCCTTTTTTTCCATCAATCCATTCTATCTTCCTTTATTCAATCATCCATCCATCCATCCTTTTTGTTATTTTCGTCCATAAATACATAAATCCATCCCATGTTCTTTTTTCCTTTCAATCTTCCGTTCATCATCCATCCATTCATCCACTTTTCTTTCTTTCTTTCTTTCTTTCTTTCTTTCAGTCATCCATATCTTCTTTTCATCCTTAAATCCATTCATCCATCCATCTCTCTATTTCTGTTTGTCTTTTTTCCATTCTGCCTTCCTTTCATCATGCATCATTCTTCATCACCATGTTCATTTGGCATCCACCCTTTCTTTCTTTCTTTCTTTCTTTCTTTTCCATTATTTTTTTCTTTTCATCATCAGTCCCTTCATTCATCCATTCTATCTTCCTTTCTTCCATCTATCAATACATTCTATCTGACATTCTGTCCATTCTATCTGACTTTTCCATCCCTCTCTCCATCTTAGAAAGACACAATTTCTTGACAAAATCTTGACACATTTTCTTTTTTAAAGAATTTAGTGTTTACCACTAGTGTTTGCCATTTTCTGAACTGTTGTGTCCTGTGTGTTCCTCCAGGTGCCCTCTGGCCTCTTCATCCCCAGTATGGCTGTGGGAGCAATTGCAGGTAGGCTGCTTGGTGTGGGTATGGAACAACTGGCATATTACCATCATGACTGGGTAATCTTCAGAGGCTGGTGCTCACCTGGAGCGGACTGCATCACCCCCGGCCTCTATGCCATGGTGGGCGCCACCGCCTGTCTGGGTAAGAGTCTATTCAAACTGTCTACTATTATAAATGTGTCATTACTGGCTTGTCCAGATACTTTTATCCAGGCCTGTCTTACTTTCTTAGGCGGTGTAACTCGTATGACAGTCTCTCTGGTGGTCATTATGTTTGAGCTAACGGGCGGCCTGGAATACATTGTGCCTCTCATGGCTGCCACCATGACTAGTAAATGGGTGGCAGATGCTCTGGGTCGAGAAGGTATTTATGAGGCTCACATCCGTCTCAATGGTTACCCCTTCCTGGAGCCTAAGGAGGAGTTCAGCCACAAGACGCTGGCCATGGACGTGATGCGACCCCGCCGTAGTGACCCCCCGCTCTCCGTGATCACGCAGGATGGGATGAGCGTGGAGGAAGTCGAGTCGCTCATTGCTGAAACCTCATACAGCGGTTTCCCTGTGGTGGTCTCACATGAGTCTCAGAGACTTGTGGGCTTTGTGCAGCGCAGGGATCTGGTCATCTCTATTGGTAAGAGAACACAACTCTAGGTGGACTTTTTTATGTGCATCTTTCTTAGATCTTGGACTATGATTGCTGCTGATGAACATCTTGGTGGACTGAAGAAGTAGCTCAGCCAAAAATGAAAATTCTGACCATGTCATTTCAAATCTGCATGATTTACATACAATAAAAGTTAATGGAGTTCAAAGGTCATTTGGACCCCATTGACTTTCATTGTATGGACAAAGAAGTTTAAACATTCCTTCTTATAGGGATCATGTGAATTATACTGTAGGTCAATCATGAGAAGGTTTATTATTCTCTGTTTCCCTCTGGCAGAAAATGCTCGTCAGCGTCAGGAAGGTGTGGTTAGTGCCTCCCGAATCTTCTTCACTGAATACACACCTCCACAGCCACCCAACAGTCCTCCTCCACTGAAGCTTCGTGGTATCATGGATCTCAGCCCATTTACTGTTACCGACCACACTGCCATGGACATTGTGGTGGACATCTTCCGCAAGCTGGGTCTGCGCCAGTGTCTCGTCACTCACAATGGGTAAAACCTTGGTTTGCTTAGCTTAGCCTGTCAGTTTCAAAATGTTCTCCACTAATATTATTGGTTTTGTCCATCGTTTACATATGTCAGAATTATTACACATCACATATATTTGGATAAGCTCAATATAATCTTGTTCCTGTTTTTCCACAGGCGTTTACTAGGCATCATCACCAAAAAGGACATTCTGAAACATATGGCCCAGATGGCCAACCGAGACCCTGACTCTATTCTCTTCAACTGAAGTGCCAAACTGGCTGTTAGGAAACACCAGTCAGTTTGAAACCACCCATTGGGCAGAAAACACCAGTCTGGCCAAATGATTTGCACTACAGAACTGTCAGTACTGGGTTAGCGTCCATTCACACTGTGAATCCATTTGTAGAGCCTCATTGGCGCAGGCGCTACAACTGCAGGATGGAGGACCTTCAGCAGCGTTCTATGCACTCTGGCAACTAGCTTAAAGGTGGGATTGAGTGCAACCAAGTGTTGGTGTTTGCAGGTAGTCAACCTATCATAACATATCAATGCATCAAAACATATCACAATATATACCACACAAGCAAAACTCTAACATTTTGTAGCATAAATCTAAATATAGACATTCACGTACCCGGCCTCTGTTGGATCGTGTTACTCAAACCCAAAACACCTCTGGTGAAAAGACCACATTCTCATCTTTCAGATTTTAAGAGACATTCTTGTGTATGTCAAGAGGAAGTCACAAGCAATCGGTAGCAGATGTGCATTGCATATTTCCCTAGAGTTCTCCTGCCTTCCACTACAGAATGGATGTTAATCACAAGTTAAAACCATTATTTGTTGTTTACATGTTCATTTTTAGTCTTTTTTTATTTTTACTCTGTTTAAATGAGCACTTGCAAGTATTCCAGCATCTGAAAGCTCACGGGTGAGCTTATTGTTATTATTAATGTTATTTTGTTTTAGCTGAATCTTAACGCTTAACTTTGAGTCATTTATGAGTCTGATGATTTACAGTTTCCTCATTTTGTCACGTCTATAACACGTTTCCATACTTGTAATCAGTCATAAGCAGCACTGTGTAGTTTGTTTCTGCCAAGAAATGACACTTTAAAAGACTCACTCTATAGATTTATCAGATTACATGCACTTTTTAAAATTACAACTTCATTTTTACACTACCATTCAAAAGTTTGGGGTCAGTAACATTTATGTTTATAGAATAAGTCTCTTAAGCTCACCAAGGCTGCATTTATTTGATCAAAAACATAGTAAGACGAATATTTTGAAGTAATATTAGAATTGAAAATAATTTTCATGTATTTAAAAATGTAATTCACTCTTGTGATGGCAAAGCTGAATTTTCAGCATCATTACTCCAGTCTTCAGTGTCACATGAACCTTCAGAAATCATTCTAATATGCTGATTTGCTGCTTAAGAAACATTTCTCTTTTCAGGTTTGATTGTTGAATATGAAGTTCAAAAGAACTGCATTTATTTGAAATAGAAATAAGATCATAAATGTCTTTTCTGTCACTTTTGATCAATTTAATGCATCCTTGCTGAATAAAAGTATTAGTTTCTTAAAAGAAAATCTTACTAACCCGAAACCTTTGATCAGTACACTGTGGTTCTCAAATGTTTTAATACCAGTTAAAACTACACATTATGTAGCATTTCTCTATGCAAGTTAGGTTGGCATTATTTTTGGCCAATATGTATGTGCAATCAATGCTAAAATGGCATTACATTATACCGTTAATATAAGTCAGATTTTACCTTTTAATTCTCTTATCACAATCTCGAATTATTCTATAATTACATTTTTTTTCTGAAGCTTGGCTGAATGGTACGCAAGTTTTCTCCATTAACAAATGCTGCTTGTATGCATTGCCTGTACCATTTATATTCCTATCACATGCATGTCCAAATGTAACCTCAGCATGCAATATGTAGTCATCTGAATCGTGTAATTTTATTATACGCTTATCAACCCAGATGTTTCCATTTTAGTGTTTAAGCCTGCATCCGTTTGGCTCAATCTTTTTTTAATAATTTGCATTTCTCTGCTAGCATACCACACCACTTTTATGTTTATGAAACTCACACATTGGGACACAGAGTGAATGCTAAGATCTTTGTAAGCAGTGCTTAAAACACTCAAGTGGCACATTAGCTTGGTTGGTTCTCAGTCCTTAGCTAACTTTCACAGTATTTCCTTTTTTTTGTTTTTTTTTGTCAAAATGTCACTCATTTTGATAAATAAAGGGCCACTTAATTAAGAACATCCATACTAATTATTTGTAATGGTTGGGTGCAGTAATTTTTTGGGTTCTTTATACTCATTGTTTAAATTGTGTAAACTTGTTTTTTATGTCAGCATTATCCTTTAGTGTTAAATATGAATGTCTCATTATCATTGTAATTTATTTGTAAGCACTACATGAAATATAATAACATGTAACATGCTCTTTAGTGTTTCTTTCCAGTGTGATATTTGGTGATTAATGTTGTTCCTCATGTTTCTCAAAATTATTTCAAGATGTCTGTCTGTCCTGGAGCTTCAGGAAAATTGCTGTAACAGGAAAAAGGCATTCTTTTGAAAAATGTTAGTTTAACTTTGGATTGTTTTGATAAATTTGAGTCATGCAAAGTCTCACTCTTCATCTAACCCTATTTTTGGCTCTAGGTTATTTGCTAGATTTTACTTCAGACATCAGTGAATGACACAGGTTTGACTCATAATGCAGTATGTTGTGGCATAGTGCTTCCCAACAAAACAACTTCCTTTAATTAACTGGAGACTTCAAGTCCATGATTGGTCACACTGCCCAAGACAGTCTTTTTAAGGAAAGAATGAACAATATAAACAGTATAACATCAAAAGAAAGTGGGACACTATTAATCTGGCATGGTTTGCGTGCACAAATAGCAGCTTGCACAAAGTTTTGAGCATTTGTTGAAGGTGAAAGTCTTAATTTTAAGGAATTAGTTTGGCTTCTATGTGGTTAAATAGTCAAGGTCACTGTCCTCATTTTCAGAAATGTCTTTACAAAGCCCTCACAGATATGCTCATGATCTGCCCATTCAGATGGGAGTCCAGAGTTTCTCACTCTACTGAACCTTAAAATTCAGCCTAAGAATGTCAAATGGTCCTCAGACCACAATAACTAGATGGTTTTCTGAGATGTTTGGTCTTTTGAACCCCTCAGATGCTGGAGTATCTGTGCTTCCCTCTCTTTACGGTTCCCATGTTGGGCCTTCCGACAGGAACAATTTCCTTTCCCTTAGAATGAGACCACAAGCCCCAACTGCGTCCCTCAGAGGTCAAACAGGAAGGCCCCAAAGTAGCTGGAGGAGTCTTCTGCATACACAGCTGTGGGAGAAGACACGGAGATGAAGATCTCGTCGCCTGCGCGAAGTTCAAACAGGCCCCCCTGGTAGATGGAGTGAAGGGCGTTCTCGCTGTCTGGAGACCAACATTTGGTGCCCACACCCTTCAGGAGCTGAATAGGGCGAGCGTAGGCGGTCTTCTTGTAGACGCACTGCACCACCTGGTGGCTGTCGGAGCCCGAGTGGTAATCGTCGATGGAGAGGGTGAGATAACGGAAGTAGACTTGGGCGTACAGGTAGTAGCGGCCTGCGCGAGGGATACGCAGGCGTCCGTTGGACACGGTCATGTTGTGCAGGTGGGAGCCGAAACTCTGGTTCCCCCAGGAACGAACGGGATGGCGACAGGACTGGTGAAGGTCAGTCTGAGGGGTTAAGGATGTCGTACCTGGTATAACAAGGAAGGTGCAACAAAACTTGGATCACCTCAGTGTACAGCAGCAGTTCTGCTTCAGCACTGCTCCAACACTTCTCCATATCATTAATTAATGTGAACCTGTAATCCTTAAAGGGTTAGTTCACCCAAAAATGAAAATTCTGTCATTAATTACTCCCCCTCATGTCGTTCCAGATCTTCGTTCATCTTCGGAACATAAATTAAGATATTTTTGATAACATCTGAGATCTCTCTGACCCTCCATAGACAGCAACGCAACTGCAATGTTCCCAGGTCCAGAAACGTAGTAAGGACATTGGTGGTTCAACCATAATTTTACGAAGCAACGAGAATACTTTTTGTGCACAAAGAAAACAATAATAACATAATTTATTCAACAGTTCTTCTCCCCGATTTACCGTCTTCCGCCATTTTGAAGAGCACCACAGAATGTAATCAACGTATTCAGCGTTGTTTGCGTTCAGCATGCGCACGCTGTCTACTGAGCGTAAACAACGCTGACTACATTGATTACGTTCTGGGGTTCTCTCCAAAATGTGGAAGACAGTAAATCGGGGAGAAGAATTGTTGAATAAATCATGTTATTATTGTTTTCTTTGCACACAAAAGGTATTCTCGTAGCTTCGTAAAATTACGGTTGAACCCCTGATGTCACATGGACTATTTTACCGATGTCCTTACTACGTTTCTGGACCTGGGAACATATCAGTTGCATTGTTGTCTACAGAGAGCTCTCAGATTTTATCAAAAATATCTTAATTTGTATTCCGAAGATAAACGAAGGTCATACGGGTTTGGAATGACATGAGGGTGAGTAATTAATGACAGAATTTTCATTTTTGAGTGAACTAACCCTTTAAATCGATTTTCAGGTTAATTCTGAGGAATTGTTGCCATTTGTGTCCCCATGACTTCCTACTGATTTACTGCAATAAACGTTCATTTTTAATTAGTAATGCAAAAAAACTTTTCAAATGGAAAAAAGGAAAATAAATTAGATTAAAATACCAATGTTTATTATTATTATTGTAAATAATTACTCTTAATAGTAATAATAAAAATAATTATAAAATTAAACCAATTTAAAAATAAAATTAATTTTAAAAATCGTATTCATATTATGAATAATAATAATAATTATTATAAATTCATTAAATTAAATTGTAAAGTATTGTTCGTTCATTACAAAACAACGGGCCAAGAATGCTGCACTGGTCTCTTCACGTAATTACTGGTGCTCTTGGATTTTTGGAGGTGAATCTCAAACTGAGGAGATGAAATACTCCAAGGCACTCGTATAGTAAAAATAAAAAGCCTTTAATTAACTGGGCTAAGTCATTAAAACAGTTAAATGTGTAGATCTACGCATTTCAGCTACACAGCCTTCTTCAGGATATTGTTAGTTCATGTTAACTAATGTAGGTCACTAATGCTAACACATCACACCTTATTGTAAAGTGTTACCAATAAATGTTATGGTATTATTTTAGTTTACCTTTATTGTTAAACTATGCAAACCTTGTTTTTCCATGACAAAACATGGTCCATTAACTCTTTCACATGGCACTTTTTTGGGAATGTGGGAATGTCTACTGCAATTTGTTTGTGACCACAAAGTATTTGTTGAACTAGTTTTTTTGCTTTTTTTTTCATGTGAGATATCAGTTCAGTAAACAGTCAGAAATGTTTTGTTATGTTACTGAATTCCTAATGAAGTGGTTGTTTCCAGAAGGACAAGAGAGCTGTAGAAACGTAAAGGAAACGTTTTTTTTTTGCTGACATGAGTACAGGCTTCTGTAATACACACACCCAAACATGCTGGCAAACTCACCCTGCAGTCCACTGTCTCTGAGAGTAAGATGAGCTGACGGCCGTGGGCTGCCAGTGGTGAGTAATTTTGTACGTGGAGGAATAGCGACTCTTTCTGCGAAACACAGTAAAGAACAAAGAGTCAACAAGTCAACAAAGCAAAAAAAGAAATATAATTTCAAGTCGTTTAAAAATATAGATGTACTAAATTTTAAAAGAGACTGTAGGTTAGTTCAGGTAACGGCAGAAAGATTTTCTCCAATTGAAGAGGACGAAACACTTGAATTCCTGTGGTTTTAGGTTACCTTGAAAGGTGTGTTTCGAGATTACGTTTTCTGTGACCTAAAAGAGAGCAAAAAAATGAATGTACTCAGATTTGTGAGAAAATACAGAAAACAAAGGACATGTTTATACATATATTTCTGCCAATTATAGGGTGCTACTAAAGTGTGCACTCCTGATTTGGTGTTACACATTTGAAACATAACATCACTAAGACATTTTCCACATTCAAGTCCATGTAAGAAAGATCCAATCCAACCTCTTTTCTGGAACACCAGAGCGGCACAAAAACATTTAAGCCACAATTGAGAGAGAATAGGCTTCATTACATTAGATTTATTTGGAGCATTTTTTAGTGCAACAGGCCAAATCAAGTATTTATTATATCCATCAGCCTGCAGATTTGACAGTTGTCTTGGACTCACATCTAGTGGTGTGGATGTAGCATTATGCAAAAGCAAAAAAAAAATAATTCAGCTACTGTAGAAATGCCTACTCACAGTCAGCCATGACTAATTTATTCAGTGAGCTATATAGTGCCCAATACTAGAGAGATTATAGAGATGAATAGTGAATAGTATTTTTCTGCTCATGTGATCTCAGTATGGCTGGGGATGTGCTCTGTGTAAAATAAAACACCTTTTATTAGGTTTCTGATATGACTGGTTTTAATGGTTTTAAACCTTTTTCAAACATACTATTAATTCTTAGCATTTTTGAGTAAAAATTACTAAATACACATTCCAAAAATGTACTAATGAGGGACCAGAAATCTGTTGTATGTAACCTAGTTTCCAGAGGAAGAAAATGCTGAATGTTTTTGTGTGTTGAAGGTTTCCAGTGCTTTGTGGTTTTCTGCAGCTAGTCTCCCACTGGTTATGTGCATATCCAAAGGGCACCAGGTCCAAATGCCATGAGAAATGCCATAAACAGACTAATTGCCATCACTTGTGAGATAAAAAGCACATGCTTTTGCTGTACTTGCATATTTATAAAAAATATGGCATGTCTTTACCTTGGAGATGTAGGCTTTGAGTCCTTCGGCCAGTTTAATGCATGGCTCACCAAAGAGCTGGACCAGGTCATCAGGTACATCCTGTTCTATCTCCAGAGCGTTCAGAAGACCCAAGCACCTCAGCTCCTCCACCACACCTTGTGTCCGAGCCTGTCAATGACACATTCACCAGTCCACTTAAAAATGTTTAAACATGATGAAACATCCTAAAAGGCTTTGTTTTTCAGGAATACATGACAGAACTTTCTTAAAGGGGTCATATGGTGTTGCTAAAAAGAACATTATTTTGTGTATTTGGTGTAATGAAATGTGTTTATGCAGTTTAAGGTAAAAAAAACACATTCTTTTCCAAATACTGTACATTATTGTTTCTCCTCTATGCCCCGCCTTTCTGAAACGCGTCGATTTTTACAAAGCT
>NW_015667272.1:769267-785574 GCF_001515625.1 Sinocyclocheilus rhinocerous
TAAAGTTACACCTTCTTTCTTTGCGTGAACATTTGGGTGGCGTTATGCAAATCTTCCCACACAGTGATGTAGACATGTGGGGGCGTTTTTAAATGAGGCGTTTTAGGAGGGTGTGGACCAGTTTTAACTTTTATAAAGAATATCTCTTTGGGTTTGAGACTTTAGTCTTTGCAACTTTAGGGATCTTATGCACCAAGAGCTTGTAACACTCCAAAGAGAAAGGAAAAATTGAAATAGCATCATACGAACCCTTTAATTTAAAAATAAATGTAGCTTTTTATTTGTCTAATGTGTGCAGTTATAAATCAGCTAATTCAACTCAACTACATCCTCTTAACTCTTATAAAGGTTTTTGGTCTTTTTTGACCGATTTCATTTTTGTCAGGTTTTTTTTTTTTTTTTTACAAAATGGTTTCATGGTGGTGGTCAAAAATTGCTGACTTTTTTTTAGATATGCAATCTCTACAAAAAAAAAAAAAAAACTGGACTCACTGAGTCTAAGTGGTCATAAAAAAGTCAAACCTTGGCTGTCTGTGGTCAAAATTGCCCGACCATAGGAAATTAATGGGAAAGACCCTAAAGTGAAGCATTTTTAAAAAATGTGTTGAATGAAATCTATACATCAGCCACACTGCTGAACACACAAAAATGAAGGAGCAAGACTGTAAAACATCCAAAGTACAAAAGACCCCACCAACTTTCTAAGCATAAAATCTAGTATTCTTTCACAATAAATGACAATAAAGGTAAAAAATTTTTTTCAAAAGTTGGCAGCAATCTCACCCAAATACATAAAAATGTTCATATTTTCTTTGTTTCAACTTTCAGAAGTATATATTTTTACTGTAGTAAAGTTCCAAAAGTTTGCATATTTGCTTATACAAATGATGTTGAAAGAGAAATGTACACTTAAATTAGAAATGACCAAAAAATCACCTAAAAGTGCAAAATTTCATTGTTACTACGTCAGGGAAGTTAGTGTTGTGACATTCATTTAAACAAAAATGACAGCCAAAGTGTGACCCTTTTTTTAAAAAAGCTTAGGAGGGTTAAAAATGTCAAAATAATAACATTAGAAAATAATATCAGAAAACGGCCTTTTATGGTCTTTGCAGGTATTTGCAGGCTGAATAAACAAATTCCCACAACGGAAAACTATTTTGACAGAGACCACAAGAATATTTGATAAGGAAAAAAATATTAAGAGTTTTCTAAATGCCTACAAATCTGCCTGTCACTAGAAAAACAGACTAAACCATGTGAGTACAGATATCTGAACTAAGGCTTCTGTGGCTTCTGTGATATTTTGGCACAGTATTATTGTTTTCAGGACCCCTTGCGTATTGTGTCTACTGGCCCAAACTGCAAAACCCCCTCTTCAAAACCACTGACCTTGAGCTTTCATAAAGCAGAGGATTTGAAAGTAATTAATATGTTAATTAAACCTGACAGCCTTCCTCTGGTTTAATTCAAGTTTGTATTTATGCTGGTAGAGAGCCCAAATCTTTGTTTATCTTTGAGGGGAGTTTCCTAAACCACTTTCAGCCTTCTGAAAAGTCCGTGACCAATAATTTTATTAACCTTATTTTAATTTAACTTTTTGAAGAGATTTTTAAAAGGACGCATTTGTTTGTTTGTTTTACTTTTAACAGCCAGTGAAGGAAAAAAATTGCTGAAACAATATCAACAATAACACACAAAATCATTAACATTCAGTCCATTATGCAGCTTGCCTCATGGGACATTTTCTGTCAAGAGTTTGACAGCTTTCCCACAAAATACACAATGTCAGAATACAAAGGACACCATACAAAAGCTCTTAGCAGAGATTAGATGAATACAATGCAAGCTTAGGTCAAGAATTTAGCAATTCTATGTGCAAAATTTATTGACCTGATTCATTGCATCAGAACTGATTATGACAAAGAGCCATGACCTAATTCTTGTGGCAGCTAAATAAATGCAGTAATCACCATCCCAAGACTATAGTCAAAGAAAAAGCAGTGCTGACACAATGAAAACTTGTAAACTTGATACCAAGATGACAGCATGTCAGCCTGCAGGGTAAGAAAAAGCTTTAATGCCATTTCCATATGATCTCCATTATGATTTTACAATGTACAAGAGCTCTAGTTCTGCAGGATGTTATGGGAACTTAGGTTATACATTTGGAAAAGTACTGCAAATAATATAAAGTTTAGAATGATATAGACAGTGCATAATTGTTCCATAAATCACCCTTAACAGCAATATTAGTAATGCAACTTTTTGTTCAATGCAATTTTACCTGTGCCATTGACATGTTCAAGTATATGAAGAGTCCTGTGGTCGAAGCAACTTGAAGGACAATCACGATGACCACAACCGCTGTCACCCACAACCTGGATGGCACTTCGAGACGATTTTTGGACTGAACCATGATGAATGAGCTCGATTCGCTACTAACAGACTGTAAATATTCGGAGTTGCCTTCGGATGCGGCGCCATTCCTGTCGAATGACTCCAGCACGCTCTGAGGAGGGGCTGCAGAGTCCATGTCCATCTCTGAAACTATCTAAAGAAGTCTGCTTTTTACCTACCACCACGCACAAGAAGTCCGAGGAGATGAATAGGTTTGAATGACAAGAATATCATCTTATTGGCAAACTGTGGTTCCAGTAAGTCCTTCGAGTTTTAGCGACAATAGGTCGGAGATGTAGCTGTGAAAACACGCTGCCGCGCGGAATAACAGAGTTTGACGATAGACTGGCATACAATATCCGCTCTCCATCCTGCCTTCTCGGTTTTCATTTGACACCGCCTCATTCCTCCCATATTACCTGTATCATGTGCAATACACACTTTTCACTTGCAAGCGCTGTGTAGTAATAAAATAATAAAATAATTAGGCAGAATTAATCAAAATATTGTAGTACACTGACTGTACATCAGCGAGTGAGGGATAGTTAACCCAAAAATGAGAATTCTGTCATAATTTCTTCACCCTCAATTTGTTCCAAACCTGTATGAGTTTCTTTTTCTATTATACACAGGAGAAGATATTTTGAAGAATGTTGGTAACCAAACAGTTGACGGTAGCCATTGACCTGGTATTCCTTTCCATGCTGTGGAAGTAAATGCATGGCTACCATCAACTGTTTGGTTACAACAGTCTTCAAAATACATTCTTTTGTGCTCAACAGAAGAAAGAAACTCATAGGTTTGCAACTTGAGGGTGACTAAATGATGACACAATTTCCATTTTTGAGTGAACTTTCCCTTACGTAAGCAGTTTTAGCACGTAGTACAAGTAGTAGCCTACAAGTATTTTTTATAAATTTACATAAACATATTTAAACCTACATAGGCCTACTTTGTGGAGTAAATATGTATAATATCACATATTTTATGAATAGGCACATTGATTAGGTGAAATGTATTAACCCTGAGAAAAGTCCTTGATATTCATGAAATTATTGATGTTCGTTTTAAAATATATGTTTATCTAGGCTACATCCATCTTGGTTTGTTTATTTATTTATTTATTGAGCATGCAGGTATTTTCATTCTTAGAGGTGTGTTTTGCTGTATTTTGAATGGCAGATGAATGTAACAGCTGTTATTGCAAACACACACTGCTATCTCAAATGCGTTTTAATAACAAATGTGCTTTTTAAATATGTGGTTAGTCTGTGTTTTGCCTTATCTTTAACTAAAACTGTTGTAAAGGCACATTCTTACAACATGTTTGAACTTCTAGGAAATAAGGGGAAACATTTATTCAAATTTATTAAATGGATCATGTTTAACCAAATAAGAAATAAATCCTCAGTATAGTCATTTGGTCTAACAGGAAAGCATGAAGACTGGAATTTATACTTTCACCACTTGTTTGTTTACCAGTCGTTTCCTGCCTCGGTATCAGTAAGCTTATGGTCTGAACATCACTCTTTATAGAAGATGTTTCTAAATCAGAGCTACAAACAACAGAACTACAGGGGAAATTCATGCATAGATTGTGTTTATTTGATTTCCGGTTCATGGAGGATGATTGTATGTCTCTGAAGTTTAGATGATGGGGATGGGAGACAGATGTTTTGATTACTGGAGAGCAGCCAGTGGGTTAGAGCGGCCCCCTGATTCCCCACACCCACATACAACAGATTCACAGGAAGAGCCGAGAACAGCTGGAGAAGGGAAAGTCATAATAACAACTCATTTGCAAAGGGTCGAAAATATTAATTTCCCACTCAATGCAATGATCAACTAAAACCCAACCAGGTTTTTCATATTTTCATTAATGTTTCACTAAGATAATGTGCAGATATTTTAGCGTGAACATATTTTAACATGATACATTCTTCATGGAAAAATATGATAAAAAAAGGATTTGATTTATGGATTCTTCTGTTTTATCTTCGGATTTGACTTATGGATCCCCAAAAACGAATACGTCATGACGCAAGTCACGCAACACGTTCAATGAGTTGTGTTTCTGGGATGGCTCCCATCAAAATAAAACATATCGTCTCGTTTACATCACAGGTAAATATCTGATCGAAATGTCATGTTAACAGTTAGACAATAATGAATAAATCTAACTCTGACTCCATTTTGATAACTTTCATGAACATTACGTAATGATGATTTATATAAACTATTCTAGCACCTGTAACAGTTACAATATATACAAATATAACTTATATGAATAAAAGTTACTTATTTTTAACTACTTTAATGTGCATTACGTGAAGCTTAGCATGTTATAACTTTATGAATGTGCATTACATGATGCTTAGCATGTTTTTAAGTAGTGTAATAATGTTTCTAAATCTGATTAATGAAAGTAATTAAAGTGTTACCTCTAATAACCTTCTCTCTTGCATGACTGAATTGCAGGATAGTAAGAATGGTGTGAATAATCTGTGTGAAGACAGTAACAGCAGCAGACCGTGGTTGTGCAGTGTCCAGGACTGCAATGGAGTCCTCAGTGTGGAATTACAGATGGAGCGAGCATCTGCTGTAGGATTCATAAAATTCACCTACTATTATCTGATATGTATTCTTGGCGTATTAATGTTCACGATATTCCTGTCTTTCTTTGTAAAGACAACTGTGGCTCTGCGTTCATTCAGGTTGATGTCGGCCGCTCCTCCTGGTCATCAGACCATCCTTATGTCACCCTGCTGCCCACTGCAACACTCATGAGTCCAGTGGACTCGAAACAGGGCACTGGCCATCAAAATGTGAGCATGTTTAAAAAAGGTATAAAGCATGCAAATCCCTCACCTTTGCTACAAACTCAACCCTCTGCTATTCCTCACTTAGAGGTCGCATTTGTGATTCTCTGTGGTCAAAACAGACTAAAGACATTTTTTTGAATGAATGCTCTAAATTTTATTTCAATAATATTTTTACTGTAATATTTTGTATTTTGAGTGGATTTCATAGTACTAAACAATATTCATTTCTAAATGATGCATCATTTATTTCTATATAAAATAATGTAAATACTAGAAAAGATTTCATTAATGCAAAATTTAAGTTAAAAATAGGATACATTTATGTAATATCCAAACATGCAAGGCATTTGATATATATTTAGATATTTTCAAATACTACTGCATCAAGACTGATTAGTCAAAAAACTATATGTATTTTTGTACGTTTTTGTTTTTCCCATTCATTTCCTGTCATTTTTTACTGTGAAGATCACAAGTGTAACTGTTTTTTAAAGACCATTTAGCCTTTTCTAATCATGTCCACCTTGTTTTGTTCATAATGCAAGTGTGTAAGATTTAATTGTGTTCATTGGCATTGAAAGACTGAGGTAATGATTTAAATGTGTCCATGTCCAGTTGATTTTCTCCCTCAGGCTGCTGAGGAGAGCTGGAACAGACTGCGAGTCACCTGCACTCAGCCTTTCAACAAACGGTCACAGTTTGGTCTGTCCTTTCTGCGCATCCGCACCATGGAAGACGAGGCCGAATATTCCTCAGTGCAACATGAAGATACTGCTGCTGAAAATCTGGTGAGAGATTTGATGTTTTTTTTTTTAATTGTTGTGTTTAAAACAATCTGCCTTTACTTATACCATATATCCAGCAGCACAGCAACTTGTTTAATTGGGTTTAATTGTTAGGAACTGTTTCACAGTGCACACCAGAAAAGATGACATCCGTGATGGAGTGGCTTTCCAGTCCAGCTATCCAAAACACATTTTTTGGGCGAATCACAGGGTGTGTGTCTGACACTTAGTCTTTATTTCAAAGCTAGATTTGTAGTAGCATGATATTCAGAAGGCACTCTCTACTCGCTTTCAGGGATGTCTCCTCAGATCGCCAAAGGAATGCTGGGAGTTTGAGTCGGACAGAGCGCATGGTCAAAGCTGCCCACTCTAACAGACGCTCCTTGTCAACATCCCCCTGCAGTACTACATCCAGCACAACACCTCCGAGAGAAGATAACGTGAAATCCCCACCAGGCAATTTGTCTTTTGGACACCACACAGACAGAGTGGAAAAATTAATGCTTTTTATAATACTAATGTTGTTTCTGTCTTTACGGGCCGAATTAGGTGGATTTAGGACTTCCGGTGACCAACTAAAGGCCCCTCAAGAGCAAAGGAAGAAGTCAAAGGCACGGTATGAATTGAGAAAAAAAGTCTGATTTGAAGGATAGACAGATTGAGGTCTGCAGAGTTTTGTTTTGATTCTGACCACAAAAAGCACATTTGACAGTTTTTAAACCTTTGAAATTACTCAGTTTATATATTTGATATTATTATTTAATAAAAAAATAAAAACAGTAATATTGTGAAATACTACAATTAAAATAACGGTTTTCTAGTTGAATGCGTTTTGAAATGTATTTAATGGCAAAGCTGAATTTTCAGCATCATTACTCCAGTCTTCAGTGTCACATGATTTCTTATTATTATCAATGTTGAAAACAGTTCTACTGTTTAATATTTTTATGGATACTGTGATACATATTTTTCAGGATTCTCAGATAAATAGAAAGTTCAAAAGAAGAGCATTTATTTGAAATATATATATTTTTTGTAACAGTATTACTGTTTTTTATCACTTTTTCTCAGTTTAATCCATCGTTGTTGAACAAAAGTATTAATTTCTTTAAACCTTTTAACAATAATATTTTTATTTATATTTATTTATACAGTGGTGTTTACAACAGTGTCAGGATTTAAAAAACAACAACAAAAACATTATTTAAATGTATATGATATTAATTTGTTTAGACTAGAGTTATATTTAATGTAACAAAAACATGTTTTTCCATTGGAGAACTTTTGAAACAATCTAAAATTATGATGCATAACATGATCGTCAGGTTTTACACAAATTTATAGAGGTTATGCAGCTTGGGTGCTGATTTTATTAAAGCAAAAGAAGGAACAAAAATATTAAAACAAGAATGCTAATAATTAGTTAATTATTGTTAATAATTAGTGCACAATTTTCCACACCACAATCTGTCAAGCACATCTTACCAGCAAACATACACTCGTTCACATCCTTCTCCTCACTCACTGAGGCAGAAGTCTCCAAACTCATGTAGCGAATCAGCTCATGGGGAAATATGAATAATTAATCATAACTAGTTATAATTAATTATAAATATTTAGATCCGCTGTATTTTCTTTTAAAAAAACAACTAACACTTGCTTCTCTTATCTTTTTGCATTCTGTCTATTTGTTTTCTTTTTATTTATTATACGATTATAATTCTGACTTTCTGAATTTTTGATCAAATTTCTTAAATGAGAAAAGTGCAAAATACATTTTTTCACTAGTGGTCCCAGACTTTGTGGACTCTTTTGTATATATCTATAACTAAATCTATAACTCTATAATCTTTATATACCTGTGTATTTTGTATTCAATGGTGGTCATTCAGGCAGAGCCTTATAAACAGTGGCGCTCCACGGAAGAGATCCAGACCTACAGCTTCCACCCATGAACCCAGCTCAACGAGCCCACACAGAAGTGCCCACCAGGCTCCACAGGGCTCTCCTGAGACGAGATGTCCTCTTTGTGGAGGTAATGTGATTGTGTAGATCAGCAGCCCACTGTGGCTCATAATTTACTGCTCACAAGCTCTTCTTCTATTCCTTTTGCTTTATGTCCACATAGAATCCTTCAGTCCTGATTATCTGCCTTTCCATGCTTCCACCTGCCTGGATTCTGATTCAGCGGAGCTCATGGGAGTCAGGGAAACAGAGGTCATGAGCTCACTGTACTCATCTGCTTTTGGCTCTGGAGCAGATGAGCATATGGTTTCATGTCCTCTTTGCTCCTTCCGATTCCCCCCAGACCGTATCCAGCAGCACGCCAGCACCTATGGCGACACGGTAGAGCCAGGAACTGTGAGGCTGAACTGAGAGAAGAGCACTGTGGTCTCGGAAACCTTCTCAGAATAGCAACATACAAATAGAAATCGGGTATCCAAGGCTTTGGGCAAAACGGTGTTCAGTAAACATTGTGTATCCTACTGGCTTATGAATTTTGGAGAATACAGATGCCTCCCTAAAAAGACTGTTTTTTTATTGTTTTTAGAGGGAATTTATAACATTGGTCATTATGAAATGTTTGACTGGCAAACATGTTTTGGCTGTAAATATGTTTGTCGTCTTATCTGCTTTTCACTCTCTTTGTGATATCAATTAGAATGTTAAATTAAACCATTGTTTGTAATTGCTTACAACATCTTGTCATAAATATAAAATATATTATTTAGAAAGTTCAGATTTGTCATTTTACTCACTTTTTCAACAACAAAAATAAATACATCTTTTTGGTTTAAAAGTGATTACATATACAATACTGTTTAAATGTTAAGTCTCTTATGATCATCATAGCTGCATTTATTTGATCAAAAATACAGTAAAAACAGTAATACTTTGAAATATTATTAAAATTTAAACTGAATATGTTATAAAATGTAGTTTATTCCTGTGATAGCAAAGCTGAATTTTCATCTGCAATTTCTTCAGTTTTGAATCCTTCAGAAATCATTCTAATATGCTGATTTGGTGCTCAAAAATATTATTATTATTATCAATGTTGAAAATGGACGAGCTGCTTATTATTATTGTGGAAACTGGTAAAATTTTTCAGAATTCTTTGATGAATAGAAAGTTCAAATGAACAGCTTTTATTTGAAATCGAAATCTTTTGTAACATTTAAAAAAAATTTGATCAATTTAATGTGTCTTTCTGAATGAAAGTATTAATTTTTTTATAATATTTCCTAGGGCTGGGTTTTGACACAAATTTCAAGATTCGATTCGATTCTCATTCACAAGCTTGCGATTCGATTCGATTCAATATCGATTATTTTGGATATATATCAGGTACAGTAGGCTACATGCCAAATTTTCTCAAGGAAAAAAAATCAACTAATGCTGTAAAATATATAAGAGTCAGTTGGTACTACATTACTATAAGGTTAAAATTGACTTAATATACTTAATGAAGTTTTTAAAATACTAAAGTTACAATTACATAATAATATTTCTACTTCAATTAATTTGTTTGAAATATAAACATAATGGTGGCTGTCATAAAAACTTGATGGATTTATTCAAACATAAATAAACATTAAAGAACAGTAGAATGTATAATGAATATGTTATATGGTGCATATATTTAGCAAAATACCCCTCTTTACAGAAAACTGTTTTTTTCTATCTGACTAATGAGTTTATGGTCACCAAATATGTTTTTCTGAGGTAAATGTGACGTTACGTCTTATTGCGATTTATTGGATGGGATGTGCGCTTCAACGTTCAGTCCATTAACTGAAAACAGGCTACTGAGGCTAGACAAATCGATTCTTGGGATTTAAGAATCGATATCGTTCCGTAAAAATGAGAATCGATTAATATCGAGATATCGATATTTTTTACCCAGCCCTAATATTTCCTGATCACAAGCTTTTTAACTAGTGCATGAGTCAGGAAAAAACGCAATAAATATTTTCCTTTTTAAATAAAAAAGAAATATGTTTTTATCATTTATTTTAATAATTTATGTTATTAATTTTCAATTATAGCCTGAAACGCACACACACTGACCCTGTGTCATGGGGCCAGCCTTATTGTTGAGGCCTGATGTTAACAGAGGTGTTGAAAGGATCAAGTGCACTGCACTGATGGGGGAGTGGAAATTCAGAAGTCCTTAGTGAGCTCTAATGGGATGCAACAAAATAAAATTACGGTTTTTAATTGGTCGTATCCTTTGGGGAATTGTAGCTGTTATTTGGTTCAGAATGAAATCATTCACCCGTGTTTTTTGACTCCTCAGTGGTGGCAGACCAGTGGACTCGCTTAACTAGTGTCTTAATCACTCTTCTCAGATCAGGATTAGAGCCTCATAAAACAGCGTTACTTTTGAATTTTTTTAGAGGCTTTTGGAGCGGCTTTGTTTGCTTTTTGGACATCCAGTGAATATGTAGGACATCCATTGATACAATCTCACTGTAATATTTATATCCTTAGTGTGTCCGATGATGGAAAACCTCACGGTAAGAAATATGCATTGTTCCTTTTGAAAAATTATTTTGTGAATTTATTTTGTAAGCATGTATCAAGTCTTTGGAATTGACTATTTTTCAGACCTGATATTTAAGGCACTACAAAATTAGTAGTGTATTTTTCTAATCTATTAAATTTTTTCCATTTTGTTGTCACAAATTTTATCAGCATAATATATTGGGTAAAAAGTAAAAAATGTGTGTAGTGTATTTCATTAGTGACATAAAATGACAAAACAAAACCTTGCCACATATATATATATATATATATAAAATATCTCACATAACTAGAAAAATATATGTTTATTAAAATAAAAAGAAAAATGACTTTTGAGTCATTGTAATTTCCATGACTTTTTCAATATAGAAATCAAAAATTCCTTCCTATATTTTAAGACCATGAGAATATCCTGTTTCTTAAATTAAAATGGCAGTTGTTAAAGCAACCAGTTAAAGAAATATGCTAAGCAAATCTTGATTTTTAGCCGATTTGTCAAAAGTTTGTTTTCTCTCTCTCTTTTAAAATGATTTTAATGCATCGTGTGGCCCTCTTGGAGGTGTGTTGAGGCCCCCTAGTTTCCTACATGATGTTGAATCCCAAATTTTCAATATGGACTCTTCAATATGGATATTCAACATTTGGGCCACACTTCTTGATCTTTTATTTTAAATTAATGTATGTATAATGTGTGGCATTGCATAGTGCTTTAGTTTTTGGAAAATCAGACAGTGTTTGAAGCAGTGAAATGGTACAAGAAACAATATGTGAGATGATATATAAGAGTTTATTCAAACAGATGCCTAGACATCAGTCTTGTATTCCTGTGTTACAGATATTTTGGTGTTGCTGTGTATTAAAATGATTTTTATGTCCCCTATGAACAGCCAGAACAATGGCGCAAGATTGTGAACAAGAAGTTTCGCTTCCCTGCGGAGCTCCTCGGGGCCATCCGAGAGGGCAACGTGAACATGGTCTCTTCGCTGCTGAAGATGGGTGACGGCATCATGCGCCAGCTGGACGACTCTGAGGACAGGCTATGGAGAGAAGCGCTGAACTTGTCCATCCGACTGGGCAACGAGGACACCATGGACACCCTTCTCCAAGGGGTCAAGTTAGACTTCTGGCAGATTCACGAAGCTCTTCTGGTGGCTGTGGACACCAACCAGCTTCGAGTGGTCAAACGCCTCCTGGACCGGCTTGATCTCGAGAAGGGAAACAAGATGGATGTGCGCTCTTTCTCAATGGACATTTTTGACCACTCCATTGATGATTCCTAGTTTGCGCCTGGACTGAAACCACTGACACTGGCCTGTCAGAAGGATCTGTATGACATTGTGACAATGCTCAATCAGAAAGGTCACGAAATTCATTGGCCGCATAAAATCTCATGCACCTGTCTGGAGTGCAGGAATGGACGGCAATATGATTTGCTCAAGTTCTCATTGTCTCGTATCAACACCTACCAAGGAATTGCCAGCCGCGCTTACCTGTCCATCACCGCAGAAGATGCCATGCTCAGTGCCTTTCGACTCAGCCAGGATCTCCGCAAGCTGTCTAAAAAGGAACCTGAATTTAAGGTTGAGTAAAGCTTCACTTCTTATTACTATTTGCAAATCAAAGTCATGCAGTCCAAAAAACATTACTAAAATGTTAGAATCTGGCATATTTTTCTCAGCCACTGTCTCATTTGCTTCATTCAGCCTCAGTATCTTGCCCTGGAGCAGTTGTGCCAGGAGTTTGCCGTGGAGCTGCTTGGAATGTGCCGGAACCAAAGTGAGGTCACCACCATCCTGAACAGCCTTGGGGATCAGGATGAGGACAGCGAGGACGAGCTGGACCAGCAGGCGTTCGAGGAGGGCATTCCAAACCTGGCTCGCTTAAGGCTTGCCGTCAACTATAATCAAAAACAAGTAGGACCCCAAGCTTTAACCCCTCAAAACAAGAAAAAAATGCATTGCTATTTAATGCTTTAGCTAACCATTGTTTGTACTTCAGTTTGTAGCCCAACCAATCTGCAAGCAAGTACTCTCCTCCATCTGGTGTGGGAACCTTTCAGGCTGGAGGGGCAGCAGAACAGCCTGGAAGCTCCTGGTGTCTTCTGGGATCTTCCTGACCATGCCTATCCTTTGCCTCTTCTACTGGATCGCACCAAAGTCAAAGGTTTTTGCCTTCTACAAAAGCTTTCTACACTGTAAAATGATTTCTGCTGCTTGGTTAATTTACTTAAGGAATAGTTCACCCAAAAATGCAGAAGATTTACTCACTATCAGGCCATCCTAGATGTAGTTGAGTTTGTTTCTTCATCAGAACAGATTTGGAGAAATTTAGCATTACATCACTAGCTCACCAAAGGGTCCTCTGAATTGAATGGGTGCTGTCAGCGTGAGAGTCCAAACAGCTGATAAAAACATCACAATAATCCACAAGTAATCCACATGACTCCTTCAATTAATATCTTGTGAAGCAAAAAGATGCATGTTTGTAAAATACAAATCCATCATGAAGTTTTTTTTTTACCTTCTAAAGTCCTCTATCCATAATATTGCTTTCTCCAGTGAAAAGCCCATCTTGTCTGAATCAGGAGAGAAATATGCACAGATCAAGCAGCATTTACAGTATAAGTGAAAACAGTCCAAAACATTTCTAAACAAATATGTGGATTTTGATGTGAGAGAGCAACAGGGGATGGACTTTTTCACTAGAAGCATTATTATGGATTATGGGTTCACATTTTGACCAGAATTGACAGTTTAAAGTTAAAATGGCTTCATGATGGTTATGGATTAGGTTGTGGGTGGCTATAATAATTAAATTTAGAATGCATGTATGTTGCTCCATAAGGTTAGAGCAATAGCTTTAATAACAGTGACAGTGCAGTTACAAGAAACTTCATGCTTGTTCATTACAAACGATTGCTATGTTAACTACAGAAGCTTTTTAATCACAAAAACAATGAAGAGTTCCATACTATTCACTTTTAATACGTAATTGTGTAAAGTATTGATGAAGGTTGGGTAGACTTTACCTAATTTCTTTGTGTGCTGTACTGTAGCTGTCTAATGTAGGCAGTCTTTGCTTAACACATTGAAAGAAATCTATCCAAACAAATTGAGTGCAAATTGTTTCCTCAATTTCAGTTTCCTCAAATTTGGTTTCAATTCTAGTCAGTTCTATAGGTTTGATTTTACAGACTTTCTTCTATCCACTCATTCTCCAAAACGCTTTAGGTGGCTAGGATGCTGGAATCTTTTCCAGGGAAACACCCTGGACAGATGGTCCACCACAGGACTATTCTAGCAGACATTTTTTCTAAGAAGTGAACCATCTGTTTTTTTTCTCAGTTGGGGAAGACTCGGAGGATCCCAGTGATTAAATTCCTTCTCCATTCGGCTTCATATATGTGGTTCCTGATCACGCTTCTGGGGGAATCCATTGCCTTTGAAATGTTCACTTGTTCTATATTCCTTGTAATAAATGGAAATGGGTTATCTTACATATTGCAGACAAACTACTGTTCAAATTTTGGAGTCGGCAAGATTAACACTTTTAGTAATACAAAGTGTTGCATTAATTTGATCAAAACCAGAAAATACTTTTACATTGATTAGAAAACAGTATTTCACAATATTACTGTTTTGCTGTATTTCTTACCAACCTCAAACCTTTGAACAGCGGTCTATTTTTAAGTGTGCCTTACATGACCAAATACTTTTTGGCTCCATTGTATATACACTGTATAACTTACTTTGAGAGAAGCATTCTGGTTATTTGGACCTCTGAAACTGTAAATTAATTTGTAAATCATGTAGATTAAATAATTGTAGATATCACGTCATTAATAAAATCCATAGAGCACCATTTCACAATATTGTACTCATAATAAATATGCAATGTAAAAAGTCATCATAATAGAAATTAATTCCTATTAAAGCAGTAATTTAATCATTTGAACTCCATATAAAAACCCAGAATACATAGATGGAGAGATGGATAAAGAAATGTATGAGAGCACATTTATCGCCCCAGAGACCATATATACAGTGGGTACGGAAAGTATTCAGACCCCCTTAAATTTTTCACTCTTTGTGTGAGCCTCAACAGCGCGACCTTCATAGCAGAAATACACCATCCATTATCAGTCGCCGTTTACATTGAATGTAGGCTAATAAAGTTAGAAGAATCATTCTCGTGTTTCGATGCGTCGCTGGTTATTTTTTTTGACACTTGTGTTTTAATCAGGCTAGTTGTCCGGTCGGGAAAGTTAAAAAAAACATTTTAAACAAGCTAGAAGGCTGATCAGCTGTAGGTTCGACCTATATTATTATTATTGAGAACATTAAGGTAGTTTGACCTGTATTCTGCTACTGCGTTTCTCTCTGATGATGCAGTAAACTTACCTCAGGGGAGAAAAAAAAAAACCTTCGGTCTGTCCAATGATTGTAAACAGTCATTAGGTCCGTCAGACTTGAGATATTTTAGCAGTAATGTGACCAAAAATATTTAAGACCCATCGAATCTGAATTTAAGACATTTTAAGGCCTTTTATTAGGAAAACGTTATTTAAGACTTTAAGGACCCGCGGACATCCTGAATTAATTACAGAATTTTCATTTTTGGGTAAACTATCCCTTTAAGATACATCTCAAATATTTTTTAGTTTAAAGCGTGCTCACCGCATTGGTCTCCACTCGCTTCATGAAGAGATCAGGGATCCAGAGGGCATAAAACAGATCTCTAGCTCGCTGTTCCTCTTTACCAGTATTCTTTTTAAGCTCTAGGAAGTCAAAAATGTCAAAATGCCAGGGCTCCAGGTACATAGCAAAAGCTCCTGGTCTCTGAGTGAGGAGGAGAGAGAATGTCAGTTTTACAAGCCAAACTTAAACCACCTCCTGAAAATCATATGCAAAACACCTTACCTTATTTCCTCCTTGGTCCACATAGCGTGCTGTGTTGTTGTAGACACGGAGCATAGGAACCAGGCCATTTGAGTTGCCATTAGTCTAAAATAAAAAAACAATAAATTAACCCAACTGCTAAGCATAATACCAGTAAATCTAAAGCTGAGGATGGAGAAAACTCACCCCTGCAATGTAGCTTCCAGTAGCTCTAATGCAGCTCACTGCCACCCCGATACCTCCGGCAGACTTAGAAATGAGGGCACACTGCTTCAGGGTGTCATAGATCCCCTCAATACTGTCATCTTTCATAGCAAGCAGGAAGCAACTAGACATTTGACAAAACAAAATTGCTTGTATTATACATTATGCACAGAAGTCTATTGACTTTGCTAACACCAAAGTCAGGCCTTGGCAAAAAAACCACTGCCCTCTTGTGTCTGATTGCTGTATAGTGATTGTTTGTTTTCCTACCTGGAGA
This sequence comes from Sinocyclocheilus rhinocerous, assembly GCF_001515625.1. Lineage (NCBI taxonomy): Eukaryota > Metazoa > Chordata > Actinopteri > Cypriniformes > Cyprinidae > Sinocyclocheilus > Sinocyclocheilus rhinocerous. Next base: position 785,181 of record NW_015667272.1, read on the forward strand.
GCTGTGGCCGGTTGGTGCCGGCATTGAAGAGTGTAGGAGAAGCGTGAGTGAACCACTTCTCAGAGAGCAGATTGTAGGTTTCTATAGCTGCCGCAATGTCCTCCTTATGGATTCCCACGGACACTCTCATCAGCATGTGTTGTGGCCGCTCAGCGACTGAAAACAAAGTGGTCAAGATGTCACAGGAACATTTTTGCATTTCCATCATTCACGTCTTTGCTCTTCTTCCACTCACTTGCATTTGCTTCATTAAAATTGTCATCTACCTCTCCCATTTTCGTCTTTACTATATAGTGTTCTATTGCTCCATTACTTCCTCATCCTCTCCGTTTTGTTGTCTCGACTGGACTGACTTACCCTTCCCATTGATCTTTAGCAGATAGGAGCGCTCCAA
>NW_015667273.1:0-4742 GCF_001515625.1 Sinocyclocheilus rhinocerous
ATATATAAATATATAAAAATATAGATAGCAAAAATTTAAAGTTCTTTTTTTTCTTCCCAAGTGATGATGAAAACTACTCAGCTTTCCTAATGCCTTCAATCCAGCGAGGCTGATCACTTCTTTCATTGGGAAATAGAAAGAAAGTCCATTACATTGAGCAAAATCAATAATCATGGTTTAAAAGTATCTTTGTCGGCTGAACTTTTCTCTCAGAGATGAAAGGTGATCACATTTATCCATTAGTTCACATTGATTGTGCAGATGCAAGAAAGCGCTTGATTAGCCATTTTTATGGGTGCACTACAATTGCTCATGTTTTCTTTATACTTAAATTTATCACAGCAAAAGATGCAATAATTATTATTTTGAAAAATCATATATTTTTAAACATTTTTTTTTTTTTTTAGATTTTTTTGGAACACCGATGTTCAAGAAAATGAACTAAAATAAAAATGACAAAATGACAAAATGCTTATTTAGTTGAGGATATTTTCTCCCTAAATACCGCTGTGTTGTTCTAAAGCATCAAAGACCCATTCAAACCACTAAACAAATAAATAAAAGCAGCAAAAGTGCTTTTTTCCCACATGAAATATCGCTAAGATGATGCAGTGACTGCAACAGTTGTGTGAGCTCTCTCTCTTCTCTCTCCTCCATCTTATCTGTACTATCTTACTCTTTGTCTCTTTCTTTCAGACCCTGTTTTTTCAAACTGGAAGAGGAGGGGTGAGGGGGTGGGTCATTATTCTATTTAAGAGGTACAATTTTAGTAATGGCTTTTGCTGCAGTCCACAGAGGCACAGCCAGCCTCCCTCAATATCCTGAACATTATTTGCTCGTTTAGTTAAATGATGTTTCTAATTGGTTCATAATTAGTTGTAATGAGGCGGGCCCTGAACGTCTCTGATGCAGATACGTCTTAATTCAACATGGCATCTCGCTTCTTCAGGAATAGTTGCCCATGGTTCTCGGAGGGTTGGAAGCGAGAGGAAGGCTGGAAGGGGGAGGTTTCCTGCCATTGTGTGTTCCCGTAAATTGGAAAATGAAGTTTGAAGAGCAGTAGGGTTGAAGACCGGGCCATCATGAGTGCTGCTGCTGTCTTTCTTAAATGATCTGGCCAATTGTCAAGAACCAAGTAGGGCTGTTACTTTGACATAGAACAGACAGAATAGAGTATTTAGAATGGTGTGTTGAAGATTTGTTTCATAAATGTTTACTAAAACATAAATTTTTTATGGTAGATGCAAATTTTGTGTGTGCGTGTGCGTGTCTGTGCTCGTAAGTGAATGCTGTGAAAGAGGGAAACTGAAGGTCATTGCGGCTGGTTGGTGTTAACATAAGACCCTTTTGTGGTTTGGATAAATGAACATGTCCATTCACTGGAGCCCACTCACCCCTTTTAAGCAGAACAGCCAATACACACACACACAAACACTATCACACTTTTATACACACACAATCAGTGGTGCCCAATCACTTCCCTTAAACAGCTCTAACAACTGCATGTAGAGCCAGTCCGTCTGCCATCCCTCTGCTCTCTGTTGATTTTTCTCGCTCTCTTGTTTTCTATCTCTCACCCACAAGCCCAGATAAGCTCACTCATTCAGGTTGGATAGTATAAGTTGATCATGCATTCACTTACTCACTTGAGAGTAATTTTATTTAAACCAACTGAGAGAAAAGTAAATATTTGTTGTTTGAACAATGACTCATTGAGCCTTTCCCTAGAAGTGAACCTGCATGTGATACCTGGGTAAGGTATTTGATTAGGTGTGTGTGTTTTTTAAACTTTATATTCTACCTTTTATTTTTATGCCAAAAACAACATTTTACCAAGCTATCTAAATACATAAGACTAATAATATAAATTTATAATTGTTTTTTCTTATTATTATATTTCTTTTACAATTAGGGTTAATATATAATATAAATAATCTATTAATATATAATAAAATATTTATAATATACAATTACAACGTTACATTTAACATACAATATATCATTCTATTTCTATGGTTAAATATAAAATATAAATATCTATCTATCTATCTATCTATCTATCTATCTATGAAGATAAATTTCATGCCGCATGCTAAAAAACCTATAAAATAGGGTACAATGTACTTTATTAATATGAAGGATTTTTCCTTATGGTTTTTTTTTTACTGGTGTTTTACCTATATTTTGAATTTTGCACTGCTTTGTGTTAATGAATAAGTTCCTGGCAGAAAATTACCAGTACATTTTTTTTTTACAGAAAATTATTTGTATTTCAGTATGATAGATTTCAGTATTATTTAAATAGTTTTTTTTTTTTTACATATTGCTTAAGATTCTTCCCAGTAAATATGAATATGTATCTATGTACAGTATATATATATATCTATTTGTCCCCCAAATAAACCCACACAATATTTGTTTCTCACCTGTAAGGTAATCAGTGTAGGTGGAAGGAAAAACCTGATTAGAGAGATTTATAGACACTAGGAGGCAGGGGTCACTCAGGTGTGAGGCGAGTCAGGTAAATGTGAAATGCACCTGTGCTTTATAAAGACAGCTTGAGTGATGAAGTGACAAACATGATTGCAATCTATCTATATTAGTCTTTGTGTGTATTTATGTATTTACATGCCTAATATTCTTTTTTAACTTTACAGGTATTTGCTAAGTATTGCATTAGGCAGTGTTTAACTTTAACAAAAAAAGATGAGGTTTATGTTGCAAATGCCCCGGAGAGCACTTGACTGACGGTGTTTTTAGTAAACAAGCAACTCGGTTTTTGAGAGATCTCTGCATAAAGTGCCACATCTGGGTAACAATTTAGAGGTGTGTGTGTGTGTGTGTGTGTGTGTGTGAGAGAGAGAGAGTGTGTGTATGTACTAGGGAGGCCCACTAGAGATCTTTTTCTCACAGGGAACATATTTGTAACCATTAGTTGGGTCTCCTGTTTCATGTCGTCTCTGAGCTAACAGCATCATCTGAGTGTATATGTGTATGTGTGTGTCCTAAAGCTCCATGTTAGTGGAAGGAGACTCTGGTGCCTCTTCGTCCCGCAGATGATGCATCATTCTGGGTGTAAAGAGTAACCCGAGCCCTTCCTCTAGCATGGCTGTGGTTCTCCGTGGCCCCACAGAGCCCTGGGGAGGCTTTTAAGGAGATTTGGTGCTAGAGAAAACAGCTCTTCAAAAGAAGTGTCGTTACATTACTGAGTAATTAGCACTGCACTAGGGGCAAAGAAGCTCTCTGGCTTGCCAACAGAAGCTACTGCTACAGAAGACATACACAAGTTGTGTGTGTGCATGTGCTTTTGTTTCGCATCAGTTCAAAGCACCTTTAGAAAAGCATTGTGCGTTTTGTCTTTGACGAGGAAAAAATGCAGTCTACAGGCTTGTTATACTACCGTCTTTCCACGTCTCCGTAATCATTTAACACATTTACTGCAGCTTGTTCTGTTTCACCGAGTGAGAGAGTCACTAAGTGCCTTTTAAAAGCATAACAAACATTACAGGTTAACAAATGTGACATTTCAGATATATGCTATAAAGGGAAGACCACGCAACATTTCAGTACATTTAATTTGACAGAATGGGAAAATGGCAATTTGAGGCATTAGCGCTTGACTTTGAAAGCACCCGTTTGAAGTAAAAGACATGCTGATTGCTTTAATTGATAATCTGTGGTTGGTTAAGTGCAGTTTTTGGTATGTTTGGTCTTAATGAATAAATGTGTATTTTTTATCTCACACAAATTTGGCTGTTCTCTCTCTTTCTCTCTCTCGCTCACGGTTTTAATTCAGTCTGCCTAACCGCCTGGTAAAGAGTAATACAGAAATGCTACACGGATTGAATCACACTACCATAGATTATCTATCCAATCCTTTTTCCCCTCAAAGTAGGATTGTTTAGGCAAAAAGGAGCTTGTATTTCTTACTTCAAAGAGTGTTTGAGGGTCTTGAGGGTTCTTTGAGAGGTAAAAAAAAGACACACACAGTACAACAGTTACACACACACACATGTAGGTCCACGCTAAACCAAGTCACCACTTACCCTTAGTCCTCGTTAAGGAGACTGCTATCATATTAGAATCATATTAGCAGAGCATGGCTTAACCTGAAAGGTCAAAGGTCACAGATCAAAGGTACAGACCTGTGGGAAGCACAGAAGGAGAGGATGATCCTCACCTCTGTAACGGAATCCTCTCATTACATTAAAGCTCCACTCTGCCTGCCGGGGAGAGAGAGAGAGAGAGCCACGGTCATGTGATAGGAACCAAGCCAGAGGGAACGGAGCAGATTTAGGGCCAACAAATAAAAAGGAAACAATGACATCATGATGACACAAAAGCAGAGGCGACTTTATTCTCATGGAATTTCAAAGCAACAGGTAAAGGTGATAGAAAAATGGCTTCTTAGATCCTAGTTAAGACAAGTGGCCCTCTTTCAGTTTTCAGACCATTTTAAACAGCAAAATCTGGGGGAAACTGCCAATTAACATCAAAACAATTAGTTACAGCTTTAGGTAGTGAACAAATGACCTTATATTTATACAATATATTCTGAAAAATCCATAATTTTGCCAGACTGCTATTTTGTTGTTATTTTATTGAAAATAACTAGACAAGGTTTTTTTTAACTGACCCCGAGGATCTTAGAGTGTGTCAGGGTGTTCACAAAAGTTTTTTGTAGAAACGAAAAATATAAATAAATATAAATTACTTTTTATTAATTCATTATAATTAGTAAT
>NW_015667273.1:4762-16444 GCF_001515625.1 Sinocyclocheilus rhinocerous
AATTAATTAATCATAATAATAGTAATAATAACAATAATAATATATTAAGTGTGTGTATATATATATATATATATATATATATATAAAGTTGTGTTGCAACATAATAAATAATATTAATCATTTGTAGATAATATTTAATTATTATTTTATCTTTCATATTATTATTATTATTATTAATAATTAATTATTATTATTTATTTTTTTTGCTTTAGTACAATGACAATGTAAATGCTAGTTATTTAATTTTTAAACACAATGTCTTCATAATATTATATTTCTCTTTGTATTTTTCTCACACAGTATAAATATCTTATCTGGATTTATATTTCAGGAAGGGGGCCTGAAAACCCCATGGACTAAAGAAACTAAATAAATTACCTAAATGGAACACTTATAAACAGGTAGGTATGTTATTGGGAGATACATTTTATCATCTAATCAGCTTGCAGACCGTTTGAAATCCTTCGCAGACCACCAGGTTTTCAGAACCACAAAAAAGGACATAAAGCTCTGGACCAGCCTGTGGGCTTCTGGCCTCTCATTGGCTGAGGTCACAGGCTGTGATCAGGGTTGTGACCTCTGACTCATGGCTTGGAGGAACAGAGACAGACACAGAGGTGGAGTTGCCATCTCAGAGTGAATAAAGATCTTTGACCTTCACCTGAGATTAGTATCAGTATCAGAACTAGTGTTTATTTCACTTCCACCCTCTAACTAAACCCCTTTTTCTTTTTGTCTGAGTCTTTGTGCTCCAAAATTTACATGCAACGGGTGGTTGAATCCTGGCAGAATGAGACACATGGTGCTGAAGGACATATGTAACAGGCCTCACCTGCATGTATTGCCTGCAATTTGTTAAAAAAAGTCTATTTTTGAATGAAGTGATACACTGATGCCCTTTCACTGTTTTACTTTCAGTATTTCATCCACATTAAAATATGGATATATAGTGGCCCGAAAAAATATTTGGATACTTCAGTAGCAATTTAAAAAGAATGTCATTGTATTATACAACAAGGTGAACAAAGTGAATTTATTTTAAAGAAACATAGCAACACTTTTAAAGGAATAGTTTACCCAAACATTCTGTCATCATTTACTCACCCTCAAATTGTTCCAAACCTGTATGAGTTACTGACCTGTATAAGAATGTTGGCAACTAATCAGTTTCTGGTAGCCAATGGCCTCCAAATAATACAAATAACCATGGAAGTCAATGGCTACCAGCCATTATATATATACAGTGGGTACGGAAAGTATTCAGACCCCCTTAAATTTTTCACTCTTTGTTATATTGCAGCCATTTGCTAAAATCATTTAAGTTAATTTTTTTTCCTCATTAATGTACACACAGCACCCCATATTGACAGAAAAACACAGAATTGTTGACATCTTTGCAGATTTATTAAAAAAGAAAAACTGAAAAATGCTCAGTATTTAGTAGAAGCACCCTCTTGATCTAATACAGCCATGAGTCTTTGGGAAAGATGCAACAAGTTTTTCACACCTGGAATTGGGGATCCTCTGCCATTCCTCCTTGCAGATCCTCTCCAGTTCTATCAGGTTGGATGGTAAACGTTGGTGGACAGCCATTTTTAGGTCTCTCCAGAGATGCTCAATTGGGTTTAAGTCAGGGCTCTGGCTGGGCCATTCAAGAACAGTCACAGAGTTGTTGTGAAGCCACTCCTTCGTTATTTTAGCTGTGTGCTTAGGGTCATTGTCTTGTTGAAAGGTAAACCTTCGGCCCAGTCTGAGGTCCTGAGCACTCTGGAGAAGGTTTTCGCCCAGGATATCCCTGTACTTGGCCGCATTCATCTTTCCCTCGATTGCAACCAGTCGTCCTGTCCCTGCAGCTGAAAAACACCCCCACAGCATGATGCTGCCACCACCATGCTTCACTGTTGGGACTGTATTGGACAGGTGCCTGGTTTTCTCCACACATACCGCTTAGAATTAAGGCCAAAAAGTTCTATCTTGGTCTCATCAGACCAGAGAATCTTATTTCTCACCATCTTGGAGTCCTTCAGGTGTTTTTTTAGCAAACTCCATGCGGGCTTTCATGTGTCTTGAACTGAGGAGAGGCTTCCGTCGGGCCACTCTGCCATAAAGCCCCGACTGGTGGAGGGCTGCAGTGATGGTTGACTTTCTACAACTTTCTCCCATCTCCCGACTGCATCTCTGGAGCTCAGCCACAGTGATCTTTGGGTTCTTCTTTACCTCTCTCACCAAGGCTCTTCTCCCCCGATAGCTCAGTTTGGCCAGACGGCCAGCTCTAGGAAGGGTTCTGGCCGTCCCAAACGTCTTCCATTTAAGGATTATGGAGGCCACCGTGCTCTTAGGAACCTTAAGTGCAGCAGAAAGTTTTTTGTAACCTTGGCCAGATCTGTGCCTTGCCACAATTCTGTCTCTGAGCTCTTCAGGCAGTTCCTTTGACCTCATGATTCTCATTTGCTCTGACATGCACTGTGAGCTGTAAGGTCTTATATAGACAGGTGTGTGGCTTTCCTAATCAAGTCCAATCAGTATAATCAAACACAGCTGGACTCAAATGAAGGTGTAGAACCATCTCAAGGATGATCAGAACAAATGGACAGCACCTGAGTTAAATATATGAGAGTCACAGCAAAGGGTCTGAATACTTAAGACCATGTGATATTTCAGTTTTTCTTTTTTAATAAATCTGCAAAAATGTCAACAATTCTGTGTTTTTCTGTCAATATGGGGTGCTATGTGTACATTAATGAGGAAAAAAAATTAACTTAAATGATTTTAGCAAATGGCTGCAATATAACAAAGAGTGAAAAATTTAAGGGGGTCTGAATACTTTCCGTACCCACTGTAAATAACTTGCCCTAAGGGCAAGTTATTTGTTTTTCAATTTTTTATTTATTATTTATTTATTTTTGCCCTACGGGCAAGTTATTTATTTTTCATTGCCATGCTGAGGGGAGTGCATGCCAGAAACCATGGCGAGCGCTAAGTACCAACTTTACCATAGCCATGGGAGTTGCCCCTGGGACGTTAAGACGGCTGTCAGTGACATTATCCCCTACGGCCAAAGACCTAGGCTACATACCCCAAAAAACTTACCTGTTAGGGCCAGAACTCCTGGGCCCGGGGTAGAACTCAAGGCTTGGAATCAGGAATAGATTCCTTTAAGGGAATACGACCAAGAACCTAGAATCATACTAAGTCTTGGCCTGTCACACAGGGGCTACCGCATGCTCTGCATATGCTGAAGGAACTGTCTCAACAGACCCCTAGTAGCAACACCCTGTTAAAGTAGATATCCAGAGGATACATAGGGGGAGTGGTGCCCAAGGCGGAACTGGAGCTTAACCAGCTTAAGAGAGGGCACGAAGTTACCGCGCGAAGCCCTCACCATACAGGATTTGAGAAAGAATGCAGAGTACTAGCGTGCAAACTTACCACAGTGTGGATTTTAGAAAATGTACAAAGACTTCACGTGCACACTTACCATAACATGGATTTAAAAATACTGTTCTAAGGGGATCTCGTGGCACTCTGAAAGAGCAGCCCATAGATGGAAATGGCGCATCCCAAAACTGTTGTTTGAGAAGTCATCAACTCGATCTAAGGTATACTGCTGGAGTGGCTAGCAGTAAATCGAGAGGGGGCTCGACCTACAGCATGTTCCAATGCTGGAACGGCTAGCAGTAAGTTACCTTAGCTGAGGGAGCACAACACCCAGCTCTGAACGAGAGGGGGCTCGACCTACAGCACGATTGTTAGAAATCAGAAGGATAAGCGTACTGCAAGCTAGCCAAAAAACTCAGCGCATCAGAGAGGCAGAGGAAGGGCCTAGTCTACAGAACTCAACTCTCACGTGAGAGGAGAACTCCGAATTCAGAAAGGAGTAGCGTGCTCATAGGCAACCCTTTGATAAAGGGGAGAACTGCTAAACACTACCACGAGAACAGCGAGGAATCCAACTCCTCAGAAGGGAGAGAATTCAAACGCTCGAAAGAAAGCACCATGCTCGATCCAGACAAGGCGTCAGCGGCCTTGTCTGGATCACATCCCTTAGGTCTTGCCTACCTCCCTTTGACCGTGATTCTTCCTACCCCTACCCGCAGACGGGGGAGGAGCGCGAGCCGCGACATTAGCCTTCTGTGCCCGTCTCTGATCCTCAAACCGAGACGGGCCAGGACCCCTGGGTTGTTCGGGCTCAGACCTGGACCTTCGTGGAATGAAGGATTTGAAGGCCGCTGAGCGTGCCTTCACCTCCCTGAACTTCTCGACCACTGTCTCAATGGAGGTACCAAAAAGTTCGGAAGGCGAAACCGGAGCATCGAGAAGAAAGCCCCTCTCTTTCTTCCCGATATCTGCCAGGTTCACCCACAGATGTCTCTCCGTCACTACCATAGCCGCCATGGACCTGCCCATAGCAGAGGCGGCCTGCTTAGTAGCACGGAGAGCGAGATCCGTGGTGCGGTGCAACTCAGCTACCTTATCAGGAGAAAGGCCCTCGCCTTTATCCAGGTCTTTCAGCAGGTCAGCCTGATATGCCTGGAGCACCACCATCGTGTGCAATGAAGCGACAGCCTGACCTGCTGCTGCTGCGTATGCCCTGCCATTCAAGCGAGTTATATCCTGAAGGGGCTTAGATGGCAAGGAGGGAGTCTTATATATATATATATATAAGTTTGGCTTAAAAGTTTTTGATTTTATACAATATTTGTCACACACTGTGTTCAAACACACTGCGATATAACATGGGTAAACCTTGTTTTTGCTAAATTCACCTGTAGCCATTAGTCCGGCAAAATGAGATCAATCTCCAGCATGAGGCTTGAAGACACAGAGAGAAAGGAGGAGATCCACAGCCAAAGAAAGAGGTCTGAAAGAAAAAGAGAACAGATCTGAAGGCTTTATGGAGGATTAGAGCCAACAGTGTGCTGAGTGATTGGTCAAGTCTTTACGATGTCATCACCTGTCACAGATCGCTATGGGCAGAATCTACAGCTTGCCAGTGACACCTCTCACATATCAAATCATATTCTTGTGAGACAGAGTAACTGTCAAACCCGGTCCCTTCTGTGATCCCCCTGAAAGACTGCAAACCGCTACACTGCGCCTTCAAACTCCTGAAGAATGAATGGATAGAAGGGTCTTGACAGAAAGAGAGGATATATAGAGAAAGGGAGGAAAAAGTGGGAGGGAAAGGTAGCAATTCTGTCCTTCCTGCAATTAGCATTCACGGTTAGCTAAGCAGAACTAATGCAGTGAATCTAAGAGTGTTGAGTTACGTGCTCGTTTTCGAAGAACCCCTGGGCAGATTAGACTGTAGAGAGAGATGATGAACAAGAAAGAGAGAGAGAGTGGGTAAACCTTGTTTTTGCTAAATTCACCTGTAGCCATTAGTCCGGCAAAATGAGATCAATCTCCAGCATGAGGCTTGAAGACACAGAGAGAAAGGAGGAGATCCACAGCCAAAGAAAGAGGTCTGAAAGAAAAAGAGAACAGATCTGAAGGCTTTATGGAGGATTAGAGCCAACAGTGTGCTGAGTGATTGGTCAAGTCTTTACGATGTCATCACCTGTCACAGATCGCTATGGGCAGAATCTACAGCTTGCCAGTGACACCTCTCACATATCAAATCATATTCTTGTGAGACAGAGTAACTGTCAAACCCGGTCCCTTCTGTGATCCCCCTGAAAGACTGCAAACCGCTACACTGCGCCTTCAAACTCCTGAAGAATGAATGGATAGAAGGGTCTTGACAGAAAGAGAGGATATATAGAGAAAGGGAGGAAAAAGTGGGAGGGAAAGGTAGCAATTCTGTCCTTCCTGCAATTAGCATTCACGGTTAGCTAAGCAGAACTAATGCAGTGAATCTAAGAGTGTTGAGTTACGTGCTCGTTTTCGAAGAACCCCTGGGCAGATTAGACTGTAGAGAGAGATGATGAACAAGAAAGAGAGAGAGAGGGAGAGAACAAACCCTTCAGATCCATTACAAGCTTTATTAGGGTGCTGGGTTATTGGTAGTCTGCTCCACGGGGGTAAAAACAGTAGCGCACACACACAGGGAATGGGGCGTATTTAGCCTTGAGGAGGTGAGTGCTTAAGAAGTTAATGATAGGGTTGTTTTCAAAACAAAAAACAACAAAAATAAGAACTCTTGAGCCTGTGGGACTCTGGGATTTGTTGTGTGCAGTTTTTGACTGGAAAAAAATGAGCCGTTTCAGAGGTAAACAAAAGAATTGCTGGCCAGACCTTACTTTGTCCTTTTCTTTTCTTTTTCTTTTTTTTAAACAGAAATCTAATGGCAAATTGAAACCAATACAGTCTATATATCATCCCTATGCTTGGTCTGAACCACTGAACTCAATGGTTTTCTCTTTTTTTCCTGTTTCTTTGACAGCTGACAGCTTAAAGAACACTCAACAGAGCCTCTCTCTCTCTCTCTCTCTCTCTCTCTCTCACACACACACACACACACACAGAGGGCACCTGTCTTGTGGGCTACTGCTCTTCAAACACTGTATCCCTGACAGAAGACATAACAGCCGAGGGCGACTGTCCAGTGTGTGTTTAAAACGGTGCATTTAAAAAGGAGCCCATTACGGCTGTCAGTCTCCTGCCTTCTTTCTATCAACTTTTAGTCTGTGATGCTCTTCTATTTCTGTTTTCACAGTGTTGGGTAAAATTCTGAATTGAAGTATTGGCTCCTTTTCAATTTATGAGTTGGAATTTGAATTGAATTGGCTGTACTCCACAAAAAGCTCAACTGGAATGACAGGACGAAGAATTTTATTGAATGTAATATAATGTAATTCAACAAGTAATTATAGAATTCTAGGAAATGAAGTAAATAAATAATGTAATATAAACTTATATAATTTACAGGAAAAACAGTAATATATATATATTTTTTGCCTTTAGTTTGACAGGATAGTTGGTAGACAGGAAGAAAAGGGGAGAGGGGGACGGGAATGGGAAAGGTCCACGAGCCAGGATTTGAACTCGGGACACCTGAAGCGCAACGGTGCTACATGTCGGCACACTGCCCACGAGGCTATTGGTGCTAACATAATATTGTTTACATAAAAAAAAAAAAAAACTGTTTTAATGTTTCAAAATGTAATTTATTCCTGTGATGGCAGCCATTACTCCATTCAAAGTGTCACATGATACAACATTCAAATATGTTGATTTGGTGCTCAAGAAACATTTCTTATTATTATAAATCTTTAAAATAGTTATAAAATTTAACAAAACTTTGCTGAATAGATTATAGAAAAAAAAAATTTTCATTAATTTTTTTAAACTTTCAAATATACCTTTGTATGCCAGCTAGCATTCAAAATGCATCCTAACCTTTGCTTTTCTATTTAAAATTATACTTTTAATTTAATTTTAAAATCATTACTAACATTCTACTAACTACTAACATTCAAATTCCAACATCGCCCGAAAAATTTCCCCAGGAAGCGGCTTTTTAAATGCCCTTTTGTTGTGATTGACAGGATTAAAGGAACATGCTCCACCTGAATATTAATTTACAAGCATTTCATTTTACAAGCTAATTGTAGCCCTCATTGTATGGATGTTTAAAAAATTTCCAGCCTTTTCTCAAGCATGTAGGTCATGAATCTTGTCCTGTGATCTCATCTGTCTCTGTAAAGTCATACATGCATCTCCTGTCCTTTATTCGGAAGCAGTGTGATCTCATGGGTCTTGGATGTCACTTCTCCATCGGTCATTAAGGAATGTTCTCACGCCACCCGTTAGCTTTCAGAGAGGCTGAGAAGTTCCACTTGTCCTCCTTCATAATAGACATAATAGGAACATGTTGCCCTTGATATATTTACTTGCTCTCTTTTCTGGCATGAATATCTGAAACACCTTACACATGCTTTACTGCTAGTAGCCAATCGTTACAACTGACAGGGATGAGCACATACTTGAGGGGTGGTGGCAGGCAGCAACTTAATGTGTTAAACTAAAATGTATGCACATATGCGAACAAACACACACACAGTTTCCGGAGAGGAAAAAAGGTGCCAATTATTGATTAGTTGTGACTGGGCTGTTGGGTTGATCGGGAACTCCAATCAATAACCTGTTGTCCTGCCATAAGCACTTTCAAATATATGTTGACACACGCCGAGAGGACATTATTTGAGCTAATGTTATGTTTATGTCTTTTCATGATCATTCCAACCATCATCTAATCGATATGAGTGGAAAATAACATTAGATATATTGTGTAGGCCTTTATGTGCACTTGTGTTCACACACAAAAGAGACACACAAGGAGAAACATTCATGCACACACACACACACACACACACAATCTGGCAGATTTTGCTGCTCGCTGATCTGTAATTGCAGTGGATTGAATCTACAGTTTAGCAAAGAAAAATAATTACCTAGCTAATCAGAGTAATTCAAGGTAATGGTTGATTCACATTTCGCAATATGGCCCATAGCACTTCTGTTTAATGAATGCTGCTTGCCAATATTTACTGCTAAAGGTTTTTAGCAGAAAGTCGATAATGTATCTGTGCTCCCACCAGAAATGGCAGCAATTATTTTGCTCATTGAAGAAGCTTGTTTTAGCAGACATGGAGCAACATACATCGTGATCAACAGCCGTTTTTTTAAACGCTGAATTGCAATGAGATTTTTCTTTTAAAAACAGTTAAAATGATTTTTAAAAAAAACAAAAAAAAACACAAGCATGTATTACCATGATAACTGTTTTTATCTAAATCCTCTAAAGTTCAGTCTGAGGGCAGAAAGATCAAGACACGGGCAGAGGTGATAGAGAGTGACAGAGAAAATGAAAAAAGAGTGTGACTGCTCAGGGAAGATGGAAAATAAAAAAGAGCAAGGCATGAAGAATCTGTGGGTGAATGAAGATGTGTGAGTGGGATAAATAAATAAAACCCCTAAATCATTACCTCCATTAACAAACATATGTTATCCTTTTCTACTTCTTGTCATGAAACAAATTTGTATTTAACTCAGTATACCACTTTTTCACTTCATTTGCCATTTTTGTATAATTACACAATTTCTCCGTTCCATTTTATTTCCCAATCCACCTTATTTTCCGAACTGTTCAGAGGCAGTGTGTTAAAGTGCAGGATGGTTCTCTCATTTCTGATTGGTTGGCCTTGCTTTTGAAGTCTGATAGTGAAGCTGCCATTTACAGGATGGCTGGTGCTTTTCCTAGTTTGTGATACAATGAGAAGGTTGCAATGAGAGTTATTTTAAAGCAAAACCACCACACTCTTCTCCATCGCATCTTTAAAGATGTGTTACGGTTATTTTTTGCTGGAGGCCACATAATGCATTTCTTTTTTATTTCAAAACAAGCATTGGGTATAAAAAAAAATTATTATTCTATTTTATATGCAATATTTATATTAAAAAAGAAAACAATTATAAAGAACAAAACAATCACATTTATGACAAATATTCTTGTCCTCAATTCAATATTTCAATTAAATATCCAAAATATGTCAGTAAATGTGGTTTATTTGTTTACGCTGTTACAAAATATACATTTATTTTCGAGGACAAAATCACAAATATTGTGATTTACAATAGTTAAGATTTTTTTTTACCAACAAATAAAGCCACTGCAGTACTCACAGGCTATATAGCCTTTTGACATCCTCTGCTTTACTAGAGCTTGTTTCTTTATAATATATATTATAAATATATATATTATATATATATTTCTATGGTTCATAGCGCTTAGCGCTTTGTGTTTGAACTTTTACAGCACTTTCAGAGTGAAGTAAACAAACTCCACTGAGATGAGACTCTACCCAGCAAGCAATAGCCATCATTTCAACGTCTCGGTTAAGTATAGACCCGATATAGTCCAGCTATGTGTAACCCACTTCTAGCCCAAATAACCTTGAATTTGGTTTCATGTCGTTTTTTGGCAAAATAACTAGTGAGATGTATGATATTCCATCATGTAAGCAAAGTAACAGCGTTTACCAGGTGTTTGGTTTAATTTCTTTGACATGTTCAATACGTAGCCTGTGCGTAGCCACGATTTAGCTCGTAGTCCGAGCGGCTATCTGTAGCCCACTTATAGTCAAACCTGATTCACTGTAGTTTTTGGCCAGTATTAGACATATATATGTAGTCGTTTAATAGCCGTCTAATTGATGACTAGTCTATTCCTGGGCTATGATTAGACGTCTATTAGATTTTCACTGACAGCCCAAATTTAGCCTCGTTTTAGCCTAGACGTCTAGGCTATATTTAGACGTCTAATAGACATCTTTTAAACGCAAAATTGCTTGCTGGGTAGTGTGCTGTGACCCAAACAACTAACTGATTGACCTTGTGAAAGAGCGGGAACAACACACGCTATTACAGATAGCTTAATTGATATTAACTTATTATCTCACTTTAGCATTGTTGCATTCTGTTTTAATTAAACAGTTCACGCGCGCGTGTGTGTGAGAGTGAGAGAGAGCAAACGCTTGCATTACAAGCTGCTACTTTAGCAAAAAATTTGAGATGTTCGTGTCAGGACTCAGGAGTGAGGGAGGGAGAGGGTGAGCATTGATTATACTCTGTATTTGTTTAACTAATGTAATCCCCAGATTCAGCGTGTTTGTCTAGTAGCTGATCATTTGGCCGTGCCATGAATCAGAATGACGGAGGCACGGAGGAAAAGTCTAATATATCTGACACAGTCCAGGTCCTGCTCCAGTCGCTCTGCTCGCGTTATTGATGGATCTTTCAGCTCTGACACACTCTTTACAGCCGCACGGATGACGAATGAGAAGAGAGAGGCGGCCAAACACACACCGGCCTCCATTTCTGTGCCGTTGAACGCCAGGAGCGCTGGAGCTCAACACCGGCGTTGCATATTGATCGATCTCGGGCCTCTGATAATTTGATGCGCGTCACATTTGACAACGTTATGCTGGGGGGAGGTTGTATCTAGAGGGCTAATGAAACTGTTAAGCCATAGAAAAGGGAAGGGGAGGTGCGGGATAGGCTTGGATAGATGCTGTTTTTCGGCTACATTAACCTTGCAAATAGCTGTCAGAGATTCATAATGCGCACGAAACACACACTCACACATGCGCGCACACCTCCCTCAACTCCTAATAACTTTGTCATTGTTGACATTAACATTAAACAGAAGCCAAAGCCATTAAAATCCCCAGCGCCTCGACACCAGGCGCATTATGTTGTTGGTGTAGAAAATGAAACTCTTGTTAGCATTATGGCCCGGCGCTTACAGCGAAACGCCGTTGAGTGATTCTAAAAATTTGATTTTGAAAGTGTGCAGCACGTGACTGATGATGAGAGCCGTTGACGTAACGGAAGAAGCGCCAATGATGAATGACATTTAGAATTCAATGACAAATATCTCTTGAATTCAACATCAGATTTCTCAGTTGGTTTATGTGAAGAAATAGAGTGGTGGAACTATGATGTCACTTTGTAGGCAAAAACCCGGAAGCGAGTTAGCATTTTAGCACTTCCGGTTCCATCGTCCCAGAGTCAATGGGTTTTTTGAATGGGAGTTTGGTTAAATCTAGGGTGACCATACGTGCCATTAGCCATGTTAAAATTAAATGTTTACGGCCACAAGCAGCTGTTAGAAAGCATATAGATTTAGGATTTTCTAGAAGCAAGGATAAAATAACATTTTGTGTACCCACCCTAACA
>NW_015667273.1:20621-20990 GCF_001515625.1 Sinocyclocheilus rhinocerous
TTAAAATTCATATACAGAGTAAATCCTTTTCACTGAACGTGTTAAAAATAAGTTTGAAAAAGTTGTCGGGAGCAGGTGGTGGTGACACTGAAGGTGAGCGACCTTGGTGCTGTAGTTCGTTTATAGCCTAAGTTTAGATTTTAAGTTCTGGCGCTTTTATTTAGTCTTCAAAATTCATCAAAGTTATATTATTTTGTGAAGATTATCTTGATGGGCAAAACGTGTAAGTTTCATGAACTATGGTTGAACACAGAGCTTATTTTTTGCGATAATCCAAAAGCCTATGGAAAAATCCTAGAGGCTTTTTGTTGAGGGAACCTGTGTCATGCTAACAGCCGATCCGCCTACAAAGTGACGTCATAGTTCCCC